>NC_141544.1:70207774-70507774 GCF_021556685.1 Rattus norvegicus
GAATGCCCACCCCTCTCTCCTCTCCTCTCTCTCTCTCTCTCTCTCTCTCTCTCTCTCTCTCTCTCTCTCTCTCTCCCCTCTTCCTCCTCCTCTTCCTCTTCCTCTTCCCCCTTCTTCTTTCTTCCTTACTTCCCTTTTTATTTTAATTTCTATTCTTTACATAAATTACACACCAACTGCAGTTTCCCCCACTCCTCCAAGTCCATCCATCCTCCCTCCTCCTCTCCCCTATATCCATCCCTCCTCTATCTCTACCCTCCGAAAAGAGCATGCCTCTCAGGGATATTAACTGAGCATGGAATAATAAATTACATAAAACCAGGACAAACCTTCATACCAAGGCTGGATAATGTGACACAGTAGGAGGAAAAGGTTCCCAAGCGCACAGGAGTCAGAGATGCCCACTCCCTTGTTAGTGGACCTACAAGAACCATAGTGTATATGCCAAGGACCTAACTCAGAGCCATATGGTGTCTATCTGTGCTTGTTGCTAGTCTCTGTGAGCTCCTGTGAACCCTGCTTAGTTGATTCTGTGGCTCATGTTCTTGTGGTGTCCTCAACCCCTCTGACTCTTAGAATCCTCCCTCCCGCTCTTCTTGTACAGTGATTACTATACTTCATTTCTCTTAGTCAGCATCTGAGCAATGACTGTCCAAGCCACTTGACCCAAGCATTTTCCCATCCTCTGCTCCAAGCTCCCAATACCTACCCCCTAGTTTAATTTTAACCCTCACACATACGACTGTGAAATATGCTATGTTCTGCCTCATCTGTCTTCTTCCTGTTTAAGATCCTTTCATGTGTGGGAGCTCCAGGGCAGAGGGTGAGTGCCGCTTTCACCCCCAGCATCAAGAATAGCATATGAGAACCCTCTTCATGAGTATTTACGTAATCCGATAAATGAGCTGTCATTTAGTAATGGCAAGCCCCAGTTAAAAGCAAGATCACTGTCAAAACTATGAGACCAACTGAGGAGACATGTCGTTTTAAGTCTGTGGGAGTCATGAAGAGAAATCGGGGACTTAGTGTGGCCAGGACTTATATTCCCTTCCCATCTCCAACCTTCTCACTTCAGGTGTTGTTGACTCTGGATGACGACCTTGATGTGGTCCGCAGAGACCAGATCCCTGTCTTCTGAGCCCCCCGGCATCACAGGGGGGAAAGGGAGCAATCCACCTTGGTGCTGTTTTGTGGAAAATATGGTGAGTGCAGCAGCAAGCCCACTGCCAGACACTCCACTTGCCTCAGGGGGAGTCCACGGTGTCTGAATTCACGCAGGAAGAGCCTGGGGCTGAGCTAAGCCTCAAGAAGAATGGAAGAAGGAAAGGCCTGTTGTGCACAGAGACAAAGCTGGGTGGCTGCAGAACCTCTCTTTGTGGCTTAGAGTTCAGTCTAGAACACAAGGTGCATCAGGCCAGCCCATCCTCACTGACCTTGGCCAGAGAAACCAGCTCCTCCCACCTCCCACCTCGATCCTTCAGTGTGGCCACTTCCACACCTCTGAGACACCTGCTGCTATAGAAGGCCAAAGCACCATCTCATTCTCATTCTCCCCTGACCCTCAGATGACTGGATTCCTCAGAATATGGTGCAGAAGTGGGACCAAGTCCCCACCCAACTGGGGACAGACATTCTACTAACTCGAGTTAGGTCACCTCATCAGAAGGAAAGCTGAATTCCTGGCACCACTGGAAATGCTCTGGGTGGGATACTTCTGAACAGATCACCTTGGTTGGGCCCGTTTCTTAATGTCTTCATCTCACCATTGGAGGTTGACTCTGCACTCTACTACTGCCTCCCTAGAAGGCCCCTCTTTCTCCATAGACTTCTAACAGCTCCAAGATGGACACAAATAGAGAAAATGCTTTCTACAACAAAAGTGATGGACAGTGCTTAGTGGCCAAGCATCGGACAGACAGCATTCACCTAAATGACTTTTATCCTGGAGCAAATTCAACAAAGCAACAGTGTTTGGTGGTCCCCAGACACACAGCTCAGCCTGTGCCCATACAGCCTTTTCGTGGACATAAGTGTTCCCCAGCAGTATTACTCCGGTGTCCTCCACAACTGAACCTGTCTGTCGCTTATGTAGATCAGGGTTCCAGGCGACCTGCCTGAAGTTTTCAGCAGTAACTCAGGATGGACACATGAGTCACAGAGGTTGCGTCTATCCAGTCACCTCTGACTGTATCCCATTTTCACACTGCCCCCAGGAGGATGTAGAAAAGCGCAATGTTCCAGCTTTCTTCTCTTGTGCCATCTGGCACACCCCTATTCTGACCAGGCCTCCCAGTTGTGTAGAGTATGACATCATCAGAAAATAGACACACAAGTGTGTGCACCCATGCCTACTTGCTTGTGATATTGAAGTCACTTCTCGCCTGTGCTTTCTTGAACATTTAGTAAGGAAATGGATCAGACATTCCTCTTTTTTAAAAAAGAACTATCATTCTTTCTCTCAAATATCTGTGTCCAAATATGTGCTTTGGAAGTTTGAACAGCAAGCTTTTCCTGGTTTTAAAAATGCAAAGATAATCTCCATGAATAGTTTTGTGTGTTTTTTCCTTTCCAAAATGGTCTCATGTTTGCAATCTGTTTCCTGTTATTCTTCATTATTTCAAAACTTGTTGGCCTCCCTGGGTCACATGAAGGCTATCAATCAGATGGTTGTCCTAGCCAAGCATCTTAAAAAAAAAAAAAAAAAGTTCCAAACAAGCCGAGTTTTGTGGCTCATCACCTTAATCCCAGCACAGGCAGAAGGAGGTGAGCCTATGAGTTCAAGACCAGTCTGGCCTACAAAGTGAGCTCCAGGCCAGCTAGGGCTGTACAGTGAGACCCTGTCTCAAAGCAAAACAAACAAGCAGCAGAGAAAATGTTCAAATCTGGTTGCTGATGGCTGACTTGAACTGCTTCTTTCAAAGCGGTCCTTCTGGTTTCACGTTCTAAATGGACCCAATAAGGAAACTGTACAGCAAAGACCATCCACACAGTTCCGGGGCCTGAGCAGATAAATAGAAAGATAACTTATCTGCTTTGGAAGTTTGTTTGGGGGCAGAGAGTCAGTGAAAACAGGAAAATAGAAAGGGTCCATGGGGAGGGAAGGAAGGAGGGCGACTGTGCCTCTGTATCTCTGTGCTCCGTTGTGTCCTGTGCTGTGATATCAAATGTCCTGGTCATTTCTGTTCTTTGGAGCAGGCGAAAACACCCCAGATCAAACCTGCTTTTAAAAATAGACCTTCCAAGTCACATGTTGCTGGTTCTTTGTACTGCACAGATCTTGTGGTTGGAGGTTAGTGAGCTTTGTGTGGGACCTTAGCGTCAGTGCTGAGGTAGAGGAGAAGCACGGAAGGAACCTCAGGATCTAAAAACGATGCCTGAGCTAACTCTCTGTCAAGTTCATGCCCTTTGCCTCTTAAAGGCAGAGGCAAGCTACCTCTGAAGGCGCAGGGCAGCAGGCAGGTAGCAGAGAGAGGGAGTGAAGTGTGGAGACTCTTGGCTGAGGACTCTCAGAAGGAAAGAGAGCTTCTCAGTTGGAAGGGAACAGAGATGCAACAGCCAGAGGAGAGAGACTGTGTCTGTAAAATACGAGATCTCCCCACCTCTGACAAACGCCGGGGCGGCAGCTGCACCTGTTCACGCTGGATGCCTGAGAGATTCGTGGGGTTTTATTTTAGCAGCAAGAGAAGCCAATGGAAAACTGGAGTCTATCTGGGGAAGGGACTTTCCATGACTAAAGGCGATCCCTGAGCCAGCAACTGGGAATGAAAACAGTTGCAGCTGCTTCCCTGGTAACTCCAGGCAGCCTGGAGAATGTTTTGTGGGTTTGCAAAATGCACGTGTCAGCAAATCAAATAATACCCAAATGTTTCTCCTTCCGAATGACAGGCACTCTGTCTGTCTGAAACTGTGGGGAAAGGCAGCGGTGAAGAGACACCTTTGTGAAAGCAACAGTTAAGTCTAAGGGAGGTCACAGAGTCAGGCCTTCAGTCTGTGAATGTCAGCCTACCGGCTGTGTGACCTCAGTCAAGCTGCCGAACCTTTGATCCTCTGTGTAGTGCCACAGCACAGCCCACCAGCTCACAGAACGCTAAGGGCCCAGGAATGTGTGATGCCAGCACAAAGCTGGCCCTCAGGTCCCACTTTCTAACCACCCACAGGGATGTGGGACAATAACAAAGCCTTCAAATGTCCCGGTTCTCTTCTCAATCCTCCATGCCAGTCGCTGTGTTCCCTGCCCTCATCTGCGGGAGAGCAGGAGACCCTTTGGGTTGGGAGGTCTCTTGACCTTCAGAGGTAAGGCCGAGATTACCACCTCTCCAATCCCTAGGCTCCTCCTTGCCATCTGCCACTGCATTTTTTTTCCTCTTAATTCCAACTGAAAAATGCTAATGGCCTCCAAGGTTGGGGCTTAGTGCAGAGTCTAGCTGAAAACAGCATCAGCCTTCCTTACTTCCATTTCCACCCTGCATCTCAAAGGAGAGAAGCTTCAGTTTTCTCCTCGAGAGTGGCTGACACCACTGGAATCTGGTGACTGCTATGTGTAGCATACCCCACACTTTTACCCATCAACCCAGGGCTCCCAGTAGCAGGCAGGCTGGAGACTCTGCCTGGAGGGAGGGAGCCCCAACCTTTCAGGTACCCCAAAAGGTCCTAGAAATGGAGGACAACTGTCAAGTCAGTCCCCATGACTCATCCCCTGGCAAAAGGAAGAAAGAACATAGAGTACAGATGATTTGCTCAGCCTGGAGCTGGCCAAGCCTGCTCGCCATGATTCCACATGGAAGAGAAGTAGGCCTGTTGCTTCGCTTGCTTTTGCTGTTCAGAGATTATAAGATATATACCAGGGCTACGTTTATATGTCTCCTCCCTGTTAAGTCACCATTGTCAACAAGGCAAAGTGTTCTCCATCCTTAACACACATGAACTCAGGCAAATTTAGCAAGCGTCTCAGAGCTTCTAGAGTAGAGCACTAGAGTAAGGGTTTTAGATTGGATGGACATCTACTACTATAGAAATCTTTAATAGTGTTTTTACAAGATTAAGTTACTTACCCCAACTGAACTAATGAACAAATGCTATCAGGCAATATCTGAATGTTGTCTTTTATGGTGGATATTTGTTTTATAAGGTGCTTTCAACCTATTTGCAATTTCTAACCCTTGTCACTCTAATATGCACACACACACACACACGTGTTACTCTGGGTTGGGGCATTGAAGAATGCATCACGTAAGATTATAGCTCTACATTAGCTTAGGTTGTGGAAACTGACTGATTACATGGAAAATTCAAGGAAACGAGGTTGGTTGTCACGTTGTTCTCAGAAAGGCAGGCAGGCCAAGCACGAAGTAGGATAGAACTATTTAGTTTTAAGCAACTCTCAAGTGTACTTTTAACTCTGGTTGTGAGTTTCAGCAAAAGTTCATCTCTTAGAATGTAAGAGATGTTTTTTATAACAATGCATCGTCACATCCAACACCAGTGCGGTGTTATACCCATCTGTAACTCCAGATCCAGGGGGATCAGACACCCTCTTCACACCTCTGTGGGTGGCTGTCTCTGGTACCACATGGTGTACCCTGTCCCCACACACATACATATACATTCAAAAGAGAAAGCCCTTACCTCTATCCTATATCTTATGGCTTCTGTGTCTCTGTGACTCGAGTCTCATCAGCTTCACTGGATAGAAACACATTGGCCTTTAAGCAATACTATACTTTGGTCAAGAGCTAAATAAAGGGTGACTGGCCCATCTCTAAGTATATCACAAAAGGAAAGGGAAATCTGGCATTCAGTTCTACATATCTTACTCTGGGCCCCTTTATGCTAAATCTTGATATTCTTTGTAAATAAAATGTTCCGTCTTTTAGACAAAGGTTATCTAAAATGATTCAAAGTATCTTATTTTAGGATAATGAAATGTTGTCATTCCAGAAAGACTCCAATGTGCATTTTGTGGATTTCTTATATTGCTTATGCAAAGTTTGAAAGAGCAAGGCCTCTTCCATGAAGAGGGTGGGTTCAGTCTTGTTTGCTCTGCTTCTCAAGCACAGGACAACTTGTGGAGTAATCTTCTTTTTAGGGGGTACATTGTCCTTTATTCTCTTCCTACTACTCCTCTATTCGCTTCACTCAATAACTGGGAGATGTTTGGACAGGGCAGTGGAAAGAACCAGGGCATAGCAAGGGACCAAAGACATAAATGCTTTTATATCCTGTGCTCTACAATCCAGAAGAGAAGACAGAATAGAAACAAATTATTACCATGTGTTTATTATAAGCAAGCAAACAGTAAAAGAATAGAGTTGCTTCATAGACTTTTTAGCATTTGTCTCAGTCACTGTTCTGTTGCTGTGAAGAGACATAATAACCAATTCTTATAAGAGAAAGCATTTAACTGGGGGCTGGCTTCCAGTTTCAGAGGTTTAGTCCATTGTCATCATGGCAGGGAGCATGGTAGCAGGTAGGTACTGGGGCAGTAGCTGAGAGCTACGTTTGGCTCCACAGGCAGAGACGCAGGGAAGGGAAACAGACGCTGGGCCTGGAAAGCCCACCCCTAATGACACACTTCCTCCAACAAGACCCCACCTCGTAATCCTTCTAATCCTTTCAAATGGTGCCAATACATGGTGACTAAGCACTCAAATATCTGAACCTGTGGGGGCCATTCTTAGCTACATGTTGAGATCCTGTGGTGCTGGGGTGGGGTGGATGGACAGAAGATGAAGGGAGATTTTAAAGAATGGGAAACCTTAAAGACATAAAGTGTGCACTAAAATGGCCCCAAATATGCCTGAGAAATTCCAGTTGACTTTCAAGTTTTAGAAAAATATAAAAAGAATGTGAATGGAATGCTACAGAGAAGGAAAATAACAAACTGAGCTGGAAGATGACTGGAGACACGGTTGAATGTTGGTTCAGTCATGGGTTGTTTTTCTTTCTTTCCTTTTTCCCCCACTCCATTAAAAGTTCTCATGATGTAGCCCAGTCTAGTCTTCGACTCATGTCCTCCTGGCTTTTACCTAGTTCTGAATTACAGGCATAACACCTTAGCTAAATGCACTTTTTTTCTGACTGCAAAGGGAGAGGAACACTGGTAAGATTTCAGCCTAAGACATTCCTAAAAGTTTTAAATGTGAAAAGTGGCTTTGAACAAGAAGGTAGGTGTATTAGACAGGGTTCTCAAAAGGAGCAAATTGGATAGAATACATGCACAGAGGTGTGTGTGTGTGTGTGTGTGTGTGTGTGTGTGTGTGTGTGTGTGTGTGTGTGATTTATTAGGGTGGCTTATAGGATATGATCCAGGTGTTCCAACATTGACAAAATATGGAGCTGGAATCCTGGAATAGCCTTAGAAAGTCTTCAGTCTACATCAGAATTCCAAAGAAATGGGTTCTAACACCAGGGAAGAAACGCCCCAGGAATAAGACAGATGAACTTGCCAGTGAGAGTGAAAGGGGCAGGCAAAAGCAAAGTGTTCCTTCTTTGATGTTCTTTTATGTGGGCTGCTGTAGGAGGACCGTCAGGGCTGCCTCTGATAAATGGTAGGGGGTCTGGAAGCCCTAAGGAATCTCCTGCAGGAGGACAAAATTGAGGACTGCCTGAGAGACCAAGCACTGCTGACGCAGACAATGTCAGCCTTTAGTAACTGCTGTTTAGGAGAGATGTTTTTTGGGGACCATTGGGGTGTGGGTGGAGGGTATTAAAGGAGCTTGCTGCAGCATTTCTCACCTGCTCCTGGAGTCTTTGCTGTGATTCGCGCCACCCCCCAAGGGCAGGGAGGGTCAGGCATCAGGCCATCCAGGGCAGACTGCCACCAGAGGGTATGGTCTAGAATTAGGGTGGGTCTTCTGACTGCACAGGCATGGTCAACTAACTGGTTTTCTAGTTTTTTCCAGATGTGATCAAGTTGACAACCACAATTAGTCCTTGAGAGTAAGCAAGTCAAGACTGGACAAGAGGGAAACTCAGTTGCTCTCAGGGTGACAAAATGAAGAGATAGCATGCATGCAAGGGAAGAAAATGGTGTAACTTCCTAGTGCACAGTAGTGTTGGTAACCAGTAATGGAGAGCTTGCAGAATGCCGTTTAGTGAGAACACTCTACAAATGCTAGGAAAGAGGGGTTGGACCAAAGGAAGAGCAAACTACTGGTGCTAAGGTTTAACTCGTTAGGTAGATCTTTAAAACTCGTTCGTTTTGTGCACATTGCTGTTTTGCCTGCATGTCCATCTAGATGTCTGTGTGAGGGGGTCGGATCCCCTGAAACTGTACTCACAGGCAGTTGGAAGCTGCTATGCGGGTGCTGGGAATTGAACCTGGGTGCTAAAGATTAAACCAGGTCCACTGGAATTGCAGCCAGTGCTCTTAACCCCTGGGCTATCTCTCTAGGCCCAATCTGCTTGGTAGATTAAAATGAAAAGAAAGGCAAGACCGTGGAGTCCTCTGAGCTGAGTACAGAGACCTGCAGCTACTCCAGGTGGTATTTTAAAATGCCATGTGTAGGGTTGGCGACATAGCTCAGATGTTAGAGTGCTTGCTCAGTATGCATGGAGCCCTGGGTTTGAGTCCTGGCTCTGCATAAACGGTGCAGGGTGGGGCCATACAATGATCCCAGCATTTGGGAGGTTGAAGGATAGGGAAAAAAAATTCAGAATTGAAGAGTTATATAGATTTTAGCTCACCCATAGAGCACTTGCATAATAACCGCTAGATCTGGGGTTCAGTCCACAGCACTGGGAAAAGAAGTTCAAGGTTAGACTTGTATGCTGGCCGGTTTGTGTATCAGCCAGACACAAGCTAGAGTCAACGGAGAAAAAGAAACCTTGGTGGAGGAAAGGCCTCAGTGAGATCCAGCTGTAAGGCATTTTCTCAATTAGTGAAATGGAGGAGGGCCCAGCCCATTGTGGGTGGTGCCATCCCCGGGGCTGGCAGTCCTGGGTTCTATAAGAGAGCAGGCTAAGAAAGCCTTGCAAAGTAAGCCAGTAAGCAGCACCCTCCATGATCTCCTTGTCAGCTCCTGCCTCCACGTTCCAGCCCTGCTTAGGTCCTGTCCTGACTTTCCCCAGTGACGAACTATCTGGTAGGTAAGCTAAGTAAAAGCCTATCCTCCCTGGTTTGCTTTTTGATCATTTTTTTTATCACAGCAATAGAAACCCTGATTAAGCTACCTCAGTTACACAGCAAGTTCTAGGCCAACCAAGGCTACATAAGAACTTCTCCCAAAAGAATGAAAAACGAAAATATCATATTCAGACTAACAACAGGCAGGCTGACATCCATTGGCTTCTCCCAGCCTGGCATGTCATCCCACAAGAAAACATCTGTCTTCAAATAACACATATTAACACAGAAGAGACACTGTGAATAGACATCAAGCATTTCATAAGAAAGATGAAATGCCCACTTTCAGTGCCAGCAGTGAGCGAAGCTTATAGAGGGTGTGGGAGCGCCTTAATTCATCATCAAATAACAAAAGTCGTGCCTCCTTGACTTGGCCATTGCTAGGTCCTCCCCTGTCACAGAACAGACACGAGGCTGGAGGTGGCTCGAACACTACTGGATCTAAGCACTGGTAACTGCCGTCTCTGCTGCTGACCACATCAGAGCCGGAACCGAAGCAGAACAGAGGACTCAGACAGCATCCATTCCTTAGCAACCCTGCAGGGAGAGTTTACAGCATTGGATCAAATCCTGAGCCCCTCCCCATGTTCCACATGGAGAAGCTGATGCTTAGAGCAAACACTGTTCCTGAGGTGAAGGACTGCTGCAGAAACCTGAATTTCCAGTCAGTGAGGTGTGACTCAGGTCAGACCAGGCACACACTGTACCACGAGGAAGGTCCAGCCATTATCTGGGTGTGTTTCTACACTCGCAAGACACACAGCCTGGGACGGTATAACGAATGGACATCTGAGCTTATTAATAGAAAATGTGACGTTCAGAAGATACACGGTGGTTACAGAAACCTAGGTTACAAGGAACCTACAAGGCCATTTGGAGAGTCAGCCAATGAAACTAAAGTTTTGGAGATGTTTGGCTCTCCAAATTAGAATAACAGGATTCACACAGGATGCTACATCTGTTTCAAAGCCTGTATATGATACACACACACACACACACACACACACACACACACACACACACACACACACATACACATTCAGTGATTACACTTAGCAAAGAGCTGGAGATCGAAAAACTCTTTTAAATTAAAATGCACATGTTATAAAATTTCAGGTTATTACTGGGAGTCCACTGGTTCAAAAACAAAACTGAAAATGGAGAGAAAGCAAAGGAATGATGTAGTGGTTTTTCTGACTTAAAAAATTCAATAAATCAGGGGTCTGGAGAGATGACTTAGCACTTAAGAGCACTGACCGCTCTTCCAGAGGTTCTGAGTTCAATTCCCCTCAACTACATGGTGGTTCACAACCATCTGTAATGAAATCCGATGTCTTCTTCTGCTGTGTCTGAAGACAGCAACAGTGTACTCACACATACAAAAAAACGAGGTAACCCAATCACAAAGAAAAAGAGAAGGGGACAGGGATGGGATGGGATAGGGGGCTGTTGGCCTGGAAACTGGAAAAGGGAATAACATTTGAAATGCAAATAAAAAATATCCAATTAAAATAAATAAACAAATAAATAAATAAATTCTTTTAAAAGATCAGAGACTCAAATAGTTGTCAGGAGTCGAAGCTCACCCAGCAGGACCTCTGAAGCTGTGTCATCCCAATGGACATGACAGAGTGTCTCAGTCCAGTCGGTGGCTGGACCACCCTTGTCACTGGTGTTTGGGTCCCGCCCTTACCTCTGATAAGGTTGTGGCTTCAACTCAGCAGAACTCAAGCAGAGGGTGGAAATGCCCTGGAAAACTGTATTTTCCATTTGTTCTAAGTTTGTTCAGAAATGATGCAGACAATGACAATAAAACACCACTGGGTTAGGAACAGGGGCCTTCCAGCCAATTTTTCCTTAAAAGAAATGATTTACTTTTTATTTGACATGCATTGGGGTTTTGCCTGCATGTATGTCTGTGTGAGGGTGATGGATCCATTAAAGCTGGAGTTACAGATGTCTATGAGCTGCCACAGGAGTGCTGGGAATTGAACTTGGGTCCTCTGGAAGAGTGACCAGTGCTCTTAACTGCTGAACCATCACCCCAGCCCCTCTAATGTTCTTATACTAACATGTCTGCTGGACATAAAATACACACACACACACACACACACACACCACACTTCACACACACTGCACATACTTCATACACACATATAGTGTAGTATGTATATAATCTGCATATTCACTCCATGGCATCAACCAAAAGTCTAGAATCTAACCTAATTGAATCATGGATTTCCAGAAAAGTCCCTGCAACTGTAAGTCCCCCTCTCAGAAGCTGACTAGGAGAGGTCACCACTGAATGCCAGCACACCCAGAACAAGCTTAGCTAAGAGCTAAAGCCCAAAGCATCCGTAGATCACAGGACTGTGTGGAAAAGCAGTACAATCATCCTATTCAACCCATTCCTACTTAAATGACCAACTGCCGAGCGTTCCCGTGAAGCAGAGTAACCCCTCCTCAGTTTCTCACAGGAAGAAGAGACCAGAGTAAAAGTTAGCGCTACTCAACTAGTTAGACAGAGATGGAGGCCTGAGGGTCAGTCTCAAGTGCAGGGAGGTGGAGAAGAAGCAAGATGTTGCCGTTGGACAGATTGGTTGTTGTTTTGCAACAGTGAGGATAAAAAACCTTTCAAATATAATTTTTTGGTCTTTACAACAGCTGTAAGGTAGGCAGGGCAGGTAATAGTTAACAACAAAGAAGTAAAAATTAACTATGACACAGAGAGGTGGTTATGTAACTTGCCTGAAGCCACCAGACACAAACAGTGCCGTAGAATTTTTCCCCTAAAGAAAGGCAGGAGGGCTAGGTACAGCTCTGTGGTCCATCGTGTAGTGTGATTGGCAGGCTTGTCTGTGCACTGCATGTGTGCTGGTGCCTGCAGAAGCCAGAAGAGGGTGTCAGCTCCCCTGGGACTGGAGTTACGTTTTATGATCCACTATGAACCTGGAAACCATGATCCATAGTAAATCATTTCTCCTTTCCAAATGCTTTCTCAGGCTCCCGTCATGGTGACAAAGTCAACCCAGGACAAGACAAAGACTAGAGGTGATGGCTAACCTTGCCACCTTGATGAGCTCTGGAATCAGCCAAGAGTCACTCCTTAGGTCAAGTCTACTAGAGCATTTTCTAAAATGATTAACTGTGGGGAGGGACCCTCCCCTCCCTGAGGCGGAAGACACTTTATGGTGGGGGCCCAGCTACAAGGAGGTTGTAGGGACAAGGCTGTGGCCTTTCGCCTGCCTGCCTTCACCCTTGCTAGTGAGTGAATCTACCCTATTGCCACCACTGCTACTGCCATCCTCTTCTGCTTTCCAATGTGAACTGAGGACTAGTGGCTCTCTGAGAATGGCCTTCCGGCACCAGGCAGGCCTGCTGCAGTGTACAGCCACTCGGACTGAGCAGCTACTGGCTTTTCCAACAGACAGCCTAGTGTGCAAGAGTCCAGCATGACTCATGTAAGCCAATCAAATAAATTCCCCGTGTGTGTGTGTGTGTGTGTGTGTCTGTCTGTCTGTCTGTCTCCAATCAATTCTGCTCCTCAGAGATTCCTAATACTCAAGGCATAAATGAGATGAGCCACTGAGTGTCTGCAGTCCAATGCAAAGGGATACCTTATCTTTGAAATACTTTCTTAATGCCACACTGCCTTTTTTCTAAGTATTTTTTATTCTGAATTTGGGACTGATCAGTTTTGCATTGTTTTTACTCCATCTGTAAACAATACATTGATCTGTAGGGATCCATAGATAATCAAACTTGGGGCCCTTACCACAGAGTTATACCTCAGTCTTACACTTTACGTAGTTTTGGCCCAGATATATAATGGTGTGCACTTGTGATCACAACTTGAGAGGCTAAGCAGGACGGTTGGTTCCAAGTTGGTGAGGGCTACACAGTGAGACCCTGTCTCAAAAAATAAAAGCCAAAACAATATAAAGTTTAAGTTTTACAGAAAATAACATGTTTGTGTAGTCTTATACATATTTTTATACTGTACAATCCAGTTTTCCCTTCACAAATTATGCTTGTAAGTTTTCTAAGTTGATGCAGCCATAGTAAAATATCCACCTTTTTTTTTTTTTAAGACAGGGTCTCACTGTGTAGCTCTGGCTAGACTCAAATTCAGAGATCTGCTTGCTTCTGCAAATGCTGGGACTAAAGATGTGTACCACCATTAGTGGTCCCCAACTTCCTTTGAAAGATGTACCTTCTAACTATGTGTGTGTTGGGTACACATATGGGGACAGCTGCCTGAAGAGGCCAGAAGAGCCTGTGCCTCTCCCCGAAGCTGGAGTCTCAGCTGGTGTGAGCCACCTGTCATGGAGGTTCTCCAAGAACCATCTATGCTGTCACCAGCTAAAGCCACCATTCCAGCCCAATACCTTACCTCAAATGTCTAAGCTTTCGTCTCTTTCACTGTGAACAGTTGAGGATTCAGACTGAATCCTCACTGACCACTCTTCCACATGTGGAATCCTAAGTTTACTTTCTATAACGAGTGTACAGTGTGCAGGCTCTTTTAACAGTTTAGCCCCCGTCATAACTGATTCACTTGAGGTCTGACACTTAGGAACACGAGCCCAAAGCAATGTGTCATGGAATCTTTTCAAATAGATGGCAAACTTAAATATCCTACTTCAGATGCAAAACAAGCAGATTTGAAGTGAAACAGGCAGGGGAGAAAAAAAAAAAGAATTCACAATGCAAAAATTGCAAAGTTTATTTTCTTAAATAAAATACTATATTCATATCTATACAAATAATTATTACAACCATCAAAATGTTACATTTAACAATAAAAATTTCAAAACTTTAAACAAGAGCGTGTTTTGGAATATTCACATCCTAATACAATGCATTTGTAAAAAGATGTCAAAATAAACAGGCCCCATTCTTATTTACAAGCGTGGGATAATCCTGATCCTGTTATATGTCTGCTCTGTATTCCGTTATAAAACAAATCGGTTCCCACTAGCATTATAAACCAGGTGGTTTACAGTTATCGGACACAGTGCCCAGCAGAATGCTGGCTGGGTCATAGACAACATATTACACGACGAAGCACTGAACTCATGCTTCCCTGGTGCTTGCCTACAGTAAGCATCATGCCCAGTGTATCTATAAATAATTTGTGAAGGAAATCATGTTCTCCTCAATTTTCAACATTTTTAAAAAGCCAAAATGAACACACACACACACACACACACACACACACACACACACACACACAGAGCTTGCTGAAAGTGGAAGTTTCCTTCACAGTAACACAACTGCAGCATCTTAAGTCACACTGGTCTGGTCCCTCCTTGGAAGATAAACAGTTCAACACCCCACACGTTCATCACTATAGTCAAGGCCTGTGCTCAGAGACCCTGCAGATGAAAATGACTTTAAGACTTCAGGAGCAGGAGGGCAGAGGTCTCAGAAAACGTGAAGACAAAGTTAAACAGGCCGAACTTTAATTTCCTATTAGATATTGCGTGTACAGCAGTACACACAACTGGGCCCAGAAAGTTACTTTTTTAAATAGTGTGCTACAAGAGAGGTTTATCCATGTCTCATGGAATCTATTGGTGGGTTATGCACTCATCCAAAAGAACCTGCCCAATCTTCTCAGCCTAAGTTCACTTGTATTTATGAAGCACCTGACAGCAGATCTGTGCCCAAAGGAAAGGTTACCATGTAGAGTTTATGCAAATGTAGAAATGACTGCCTGCCACACAAGCTGTGTTTACAGGCTCAGCTACACAACTCGCCAGTGACTGTCAACGGTGGCTCAGGGGTGCTAAGGCAAGAGTGAGAAGCATCAGCTGTACTTGTCGCCTGTGAAGTGTTCGACTACTCAGCATGCACCATCCCTGGAGTGCCTTCCCCGCAACACAGGGCTGGCCGGACGGTGTGTTCTGGGATCTAGTCTCAGGATCAGAGGCACAGTTTCACGTAGAGTGCAGGACCAGCGCAGAGGCATGTCATCATCAGAACCAGAAGCTCTGAGCCCAAGGCCCTAGGTGTGGTCTCCCAGTCTGTCTGGACTGAGTCCATCCGAGTGTGGTGAACCCCACAGGAGCTACTAAAAACAGTTTAGACTTCAGTACAGGAGAATTCAGAGCACAGTTAAGCAAAAAAACAGGTAAACAAACAAAACAAACACAAAACCTTGCTTTTTGGTAGAACTTTGGGGAAGGAAAACAAAATGCTAACATTCGGGAATCTCTAAAAAAACTAATTTGCATATACACATTGCAAAATCAGCAGATTAACTCCACACTAGTGTCTCTGGTCATTTGCTAATTGCTGCCCTCCATATGTAACAGCCACAAGCATACTTCCTCCAGGTAGTCGGCATCCACATGACAGGCCTGCCGTGACTCTCAGGTGTCTGAGGATGTGAACTGAAGGCTATTCCATTTTGGTACCACCTTTACCTTTCCTTCTACCAGAGGGAAAAAAATCCACCAAGCCAAGGAATGTAGTTATTCTCACATACAAAAATCTCTTAAATCAAGCTTAACTATTAACAACTAAACTAAGAGCATTTTGAGGAATTGTTGCCCTTTAAGAAAGAGGCACAGGGGTTGCCAAGAAATAAACCTGGGCCCCAATACTACACACCTACCTAACAGGATGGCCCATCACAGTCTAATGCGGGGAGGACCCTATCCCAGGGACTTGGTCAGGCTGCCTGCCATCCATTTGATGAGGAACAGCTAAAGGAGTCTATGAGCCTCCTACTTCCCTGTGTGAAGGGAAGCGAAGCCAAGAAGAAACGCAGAGGCAAGACTCAACCCTTTGTTGACCTTTTAGATGTTTCCACTAGAACATGGTTCTACATCTTCTTTGGAGTGTAAGTTTTAGCCTCTCTCTGAGATGGCTAATACTAGAAGGCAAGAACAAGGCAAAGGAAGCCCTATAAAATGCTTAAACAACTGTGTGCTTTTAAAAGGCTGATTTAAGTGACTGCCCCGCACTGCAGTTCTGCAGACTTCCGACCTGTGTCTGTGACTGCCACAGACACCTCTGCCTCTCAACCCACAGGTCGACCCCTCAGACTTGCACAATCACACCACGGTGAAAATCCTGCCCTCCCCTCAGAAAGGAAGTGACATCTGGCATTTCAGAGTCATTCTAGTAAAATTAAACCTATAACATCTGAATAAATAAAAGACTTGTACAAACCCAATGTCTACTAAAACATTAAAATGGATTTACTTCATGTGTGATCAACTTATTAACAAACTCATTGAAGAAGTTTGCATAGAGAAATCTAAACATCTTCACTCCTTTAGAACTTCCTGTGGAGCTCTAAGAGGAGGACTGAGAGGAGCGGAGCACTTTCACTGATTCTATGCGATCAATAGTTAGAACAAAAGGATCGATCAAGGACTCCCACTTAGAAAATAGACATGATTTTGTGTGTTTCCAGAAATTACAAAGCTATCTGTGGAGACAGTTTAGAGTCATGCTGACAAGCTGAGGACAACTTGAAACTTAACAACCGAACCTACTGCATCTCTGCCATTATTTTGACAGAAATAAGTGGAAAGATAAGTGTTACACTTATCTTTTGGTATTTGGTTTTATTTAGAGATTAACAGAGACCATTTATGTTTCCTCCCCAAATCATGTAGCTTTAGTAATCGACACACTAATAGGTACCCAGACTTTCAAACCAGGCAGGAGCACAGTGAGAACTCTTTCTCATCTGAGCCCATGTATGAAATGATCTCTAACACACAAATCTACAGTATCTTTATTTAGAGCCACATGTGAGCAGGAGCCCAATTATCTACAGACCTTTACGTCTCTCTCCAGATGGTCACAAAAAGCTGAAAGCCAGACAGCATCACAGTGCAGTATTCTCACCATTAAAGCTCTGGCGCAGAGCTGAGCTGTCAACCAAACAAAATTCCCAAAGTAGCAATGGGCTTTAGGACCTTTATGCTGCAATCTCGAGTGGCGCCTCTCAGCAGAGTGGCAGAATGCGCTCTTTCCCGGCTACCTAGGAGGCCGAGGCCAGGCCAGTCTGGACAACACGGCAAGATCCCTGTCTCAGAAACACAGTGCAAACCTGAGCTTTGTCCATGTCATGTTACCTTAGTTCAAACTGAGCGAGTCTGTCCTTCAGCACTCAAGAGCCACCATGATGTGAGGATACCTATGTGAAAGGCAGACAGCCACCAAGAGAAGGTGGGACAGGAATGACTGGCTATACAGAACACTACCCTTAGTGAAGCTGGCAGATTGGACCTGTCAAGAGCAAAGAAAATGATGACTATGCGTGCCCGAATGCAATTGATAAATGTTCTCTTTCCCTCAGTCCATTTCCTATTGTGCTGTTCACGAGTCAAGTATTGCACTGTGAAGTCCTCTTCTCCCCGCAAGAATAGTATGCAGGAAAGAAACACAGGTTTGCCTTGCTCACCAGGAGGGGTGATTTTCAAGGGCAGCAGACGCAGAGTGGGATGGTGAAACACGTGACCAGGCATAAGTGACCCTTTTGCTGAGTCTTTAGAAAGGCATTTAGTGGTAACTGCTCTGATCAGGCCCTGGGTGGCTTCCTTAGCAAACCAAAACTAAAAAACAAAACAAAACAAAAAAAAAAAAAACAAGCAAACAAAACCTTCCACACTAAACCTCTGCTGGTCCTTGGGCTTCCTCGGAGCCAACGGGCCCATTCTGTGTGCCTTTCCCTCTATTCTACACTATTTAACAGAGTGTAGCAACAATTGAAAGTTAACGCTTTAAGAGTTTTTAAAAATTCAGTACATACAACTTCTTCTTAGCTTTAACTTCTCAAGACTCAACATATGTTTTCAAATTCATTACTAATTCATTGGGGTTCAAGATGTCTACAGTAGGACCCTTTTCCTCCTATTGGGTTGCCTTGTCCGGCCTGGATATGAGCGGCTGTGCCTGGTCTTGTGACTTATCACGCTGTGTTCAGTTGATGTCCCTGGGTAGCCTGCTTTTTGGGGAGGGGGGATGGTAGAGGACTGAATTTGGGGGAGAGGGAAGGTGGGTGGGGCTGAGAACTGCAGTTGGGATGTAACGTTTGAGAGAATAAAAAAATCTACACTGTTTTCCTATGCTTTAGAACAAGGGCTCTCTACCTGTGGGTTGTGACCCATTTGGGGGGTCAAATGACTCTGTCATAGGGGTCACCTAAGACCATCAGAAACCACATATTGACATTACAATTTGTAACAGTAGCAAAATTACAGCTATGAAGTAGCAATGAAACTAAGTTTATGGCTGGGAGTCATTAGAACATGAGGAACCGGTTAAAGGGTGACAGCGTTAGGACTGAGAACCTGTGCTTTAGAGCAAGCCTCAACTGCCCACTTGCAGACAGCAGTTCTCCAGTCATTTTCAACTTGTTCATTTCCAATGGAGACAAGATATCTATTTATCACGTGCAGCATGATAAATAAATATGCATATATGATATACATCCCCAACAGTGAGGACCAGGCTCTACTTGAAAACCCATTTCCACACCCACTCTCACTCATGAACAGACATACACATAATGAATGTATTTTTGTGAAGCACCATTTCATACCTACAAGAAAAATAATTCATTTTCTTATTATAATTGTTATGAAGGACAATAATGTAATTTACAATGCCATATTTAATATAAATAATCAGCAAATAAAAAGACAGCTTAAAACTCTACTCTGAAGTATCTGAAAGGCTCAAAGTGTCTTCTAAACACAATATTTTCTGAACAGTTCTAACATTTAAGTGATTGTAAATTAATGTATTTTAAGACCAAATAAATAGAATGAAGAGAGAATACAAAATCAATTCAACTAGTGAAGTACTAGTTGCTAACCGACACCAGGAAAACCACAGACAACTGCTGTTATTCTTTGGCCTGATGCAAAACCCAAGTACTAAGTGGAAAGCGTTTCTGTATTGTCTTAGCTTTGTATTTTTAAGGCTCATTGTCTAAGGAAGACTTACTTTACAGAATCTTGGCACATTAAAGGAGAATGTGGCTCC
This sequence comes from Rattus norvegicus, assembly GCF_021556685.1. NCBI lineage: Eukaryota > Metazoa > Chordata > Mammalia > Rodentia > Muridae > Rattus > Rattus norvegicus. Next base: position 70,226,913 of record NC_141544.1, read on the forward strand.
TACCTTGAAGAACAAGACATGAAATTTAGGGAGTTTATTAAAAAAATTATAATTAAGAAAGAAGTCTCTGTATCAAAGCTCAGGAATGATCAAACACTTCATTTATTTTCTATCTGCCTGATATTTTTACTTATGGGAATTCAACTCATTATCAATTCATTACTTGCCATGGTTCAGAACTGTTAGATGTTGACATCGACAAGCACCTATGACGAATCATGATTTCTTTCAAGTTGCTTTTACTTTTGGATTTGCAACTTAACCATCTCGACCATCTCAACTATTCAGTTTACAACTTCTCAACAACTGAGTTCAGAATCTCAGTTCCCCCTCCCACCCAGCATGTGCCAAGATCTCTTCGCCTTCTGGCTGATTAGTACTTAGGGAATAAAAGATTACAAATCAAGCTTGGAAAGGTAAGTCACTTAGAAGATTAAAGAAAGCACATCACTCAGAAATAAAAGATGATTGTTTTGACAACCCCAGTGTATGCATCCTCTCTGACATGGCTTCCTTGTAGACAGAAGCTAATGGAAAAACGGTTATCCAATACAAAGACACATATCCACATAAGCTCTCTCAATGCACATCTGTATACAGAAGAACAGTTGTCATTTCAACCCAAACCACTACAGTTAGTTTCTCTGGATTTAAACAGCTGAGCTGCAATCATGACCTAAAATATGGCTTATGTTGTGAGCAGGTCTGTTTGAGGACTGCTTGGAAGAGTCAGAAGCAGAGGAGTTTGCTATGGTAAGCAAAGGTGACATTGCTGAGCCATCGGGAAGAGCCGCTATTTCCGGAAACAATGACGTCATATTAAAATTGGATAGGTGAGAGTTGGCCATGTGCATTGGCGGCATCTCGGGGAGAAGAGGGAAACTTGGCTGAGCAAAGCCAACAGGTCTGGGAGGAGATAAAATGGATCCAAATCGGTTGTTTAGACTTCCACTGTTCACTTTCTCTGTGCTAGGATTGGAGAACATTTGATTAGAAAAATAAGGGATTGAGATGTCATTGGACAGAGTGGGATGAGCAGGAGAGTAGGGTGGGTAGAAGGAGGGGAGAGTGTTCTGGGGATCTACTGGGATGAGAGCTGGAGCTCGGGTGGCACTAGGCTGAGTCACCTGTGGAATGAAGGAAGTATTAGCATTTATTGGTGGATTCATGCCACCCTCAGGAATAAAAGGAAAACCAAAGTTTTGTGACAGTGAATGCTGGTCAGGACCTGAATTATCATTAGGTACTTGTGGACTGTCAGGCATGAAGCGGACAATACTTCCTCTCTTCTCTGCAGCAGGCTGTTGCCGTCCAAGAATCATACTGCCACTAGTGGAGAGAGGAAGATGAGGAAGACTTGGATCAAAGACATTACTGTGCCTTTGATTTCCAGAACGATTCCTTTCAGGCTGGCGGATTTTAGAACCACTGCTATCCTGCAGGGGATGTCTTGATCTCTGGGCAACTGAGGAGTTAGCCTGACGCACAGGAGGCCCTTGGTCAGCATTCCCATGAGACACAGATGGGTGTGGCAAAGTTGGCCTTGCAACCCCATGCATGTTGGATGTGACAGGAGGGTTCATGTGGCCCTTGGCCCCATGACTGTCAGTAATCCTCATGGGATTGGACTTCTGTACGGAAACATTGGGACTTGTGTTTCGACCTTGAATATCCCCTGAGGAAGAAGAACTGGAGAAAGGAATATTCAAAGTGCTGTTCCTGGGGTTAATTGCACCTAAAGACATGTCACAACTCTCCCTATTCTGACTTTCACTCTCTCTTCTAATATGAACACTTTCACGAGCTGGAGGACAATTATACTCAATTGTTGAAGACGGACCACATTGTGTATTCCTTGGATGTTCTGAGAGTGACCTTTGACTCCCAATGACCTGATCGCCAAGGTGAGGAGCAAGCAGACTCTGCATGAAACTCTGGTGACATGTGTTCTCACTATCCCTTGGTGGGACAGCATTTCCTGTTGGGATGCTCTGAACTGGCGGATAAGATAATCTCTTTTGTCGGTCTATTGGTGGTGGGCCAGTGTTTTGACTAATTCGAAAAGCCTGGGACTGCATACCCCTCAGTGATGGTGCAGGGTTACCTATTTCATTGTTTCTTGAAGATTGTACTTCAAAATTACTCTGGGGCTGTTGGCTGGCTGCCCCTGGTTTGAATGTCTGACAATCAGAAAGGCGGATATCTGAGGTGACAGTATGATCCATGCGACCCTGCATATTATGAAGTGCCAAGCTCTTATTTCTGGGAACATCAAGATAGCTTCTCATCTCAAGCTGATCTGAAACCCTAGAACCCTGAATTGATATGCCCAGTCTCTGTTCTGAAGTAGAAGATGACTTTCCAATGAGTGCTTCAGCAGAGTAACTTGACACTCGGTTTCTCTCTGGCCTGTGTGGAGCACAGGTCATGTCTGAAGACCTAGTCACAATACTTGGTTGGGACACCATTTGCTGCTCTAAGCCTCTTGATGGTAAAAGCCTCTGCATTGGATTATGCCCAGATACATGATCAGAAGAAACCGCTGAACCCTGCTGTCTGCTCCCAACATCCTGTTGCTGGTGTAGAACGTCCTGATTGAGATGGTTCTGGGGATGGCTGTGGTGGCCCCGGCTACTTGAAGGGTTTTCGCAGCTCTTCTCTGGCTGGGAACTAGCAAAGTGTTGTTGTAGCTGTTGCTGCATCTGTTGATGGTGAGGATGTGGTTGGCTGCTCTTGGGTCTCGACTGGTCAGTCCCATGGTGTTTGGGTTGTAAGGATAGCTGAGATGTGGGAGTGCCCTGAACAAGATTCCTTTTCTTCTGCATCTGAACTTCCTGCTGTAGAGTTCTCTGTTGGTGCACGATATGGGGCTGGGAGTGGACAGCATTATCTGCATGAGGCACATGATGCTGCAGCTGATACAAGTGATGCCTCTCCCTTAGCTGCCCTGCTTGCTGCTGCTGCTGCTGCTGCTTGAGGTACAGATGGTTGGTGTGAAGGTGAGACACGCCTTGAGGGGGTACATGCTGCTGCAGTGCCTGCAGATGTTGGCCTGCCTGGGTTTGCTGCGGCTGCTCAGCAACGGAAGGCTGAGGGTTACACTGAACATCTGCCTGCCTCAGTACAGGAGCCGCAAAGTTGTTACCAGCTGGGAATAACCGTGTAAGGCCATCTCCATGTGCTGGGTTGCTAACAGGAACAACTGAGTTTGAGGAGTTGGGCGTGATCTGACTCGCCATCATTTGAGTTTGATCAGGAATGTTGTCTGGAGTCCGACTCATGAGGGGCACACTTTCAAGTCTGAGAGGGGCTGGCTGACAATGCTTTTGACGTTTGGCCGAAGACAGTAAAAGATCATCTTGTACAGTGCGCTTTGCAGAATCTTTACGACTTTCATGACTAGGCTTTGAAAGCGGTTCTTGAACCTGTGGATTTGGTATGGAGTTAGCCATGCTGTTCAGCTGTTCCTGGGAATATTCTGTCATTAGAGGTGGCACAGGAGGCTGGCTGCCATAAGCACTGGATGCAACAGTCATATTAACAGTCACAGGAATAGCAGTTTGATCTGAGCTCTGAGATAGACCCGCACAGCTGACCAGAGGACGGCTGATGCTGTTCTGATGGGTGAGACTCGGTGGCTGAGAGGCTGACACCTGTAATGGGGGATTTGATGCTTTAATTCCCAGAGAACAGCTTGGCTTTTCAAGAGGCCTATCAACTGTCACTTCCACTGAATCCTGAGAGTTAAATTCATTTGGTGTTGGATCTGCCTGTCCCGTGCAAGTCTCCTTGTGGATCTGTGGTTTAAAGGGCTGGTCTCCCTCTAAAGAGGTTTCAGAAGGCTTTGGAGTAACATCCTTCAGATCAGCCTGTGTGCCAAGCCTTCCCTTCTCAATGCTCTCCTGGTCTAAAATAGCTCTTGCAGCAAGGGCCACAATGTCAGTTTGCTCTGCAAAGGTGCAACTGTCACATGTGTTAGTTGTACTGCTGGTCACATCTTCTCGAGCTGTTTCGGGAAGCATGGAGGCAACCGAGAAACTACGACTACTGCCAGAGCTGGTTGACATAGGAGAGTCAGCCTGCCTACTGGTGAGCAAAGAGCCATGAATAACCTCCTGATCAGGGAGACAGGAGTGGGGCTGTGGCAGATCTCTATCGTCACTCGTCAGTAGTAGTTCCTGCTTGGGATGCAAATCAACATTAGGATCACCTATCTTAGAACTTTCTGGAGAAAAGTCAGGATGGTCCATCTGGACTGGGAGAGATGTTCTCTGAAGGTCCTTTTCTTTAGCAAGATCAGACAGCAACATAGTTAGTCCTTGCCCCTTTAAAGGCCCTGCTGCTTGCATGGTGTCCAATGACTCCTGCTGAACCGGGCAAGGTTCTGCCACAATTTCTACCTCAGAGATACAGACAGTGTTTGAAGTGCTTGTAGTGGATGGCATACCAGAAACCTGAGAAACCAAACTCTCGGATTCGGTAGGAGATGGAGTCAACACATTGGCTGAAGCACAGGATTTCGTAGCATTGGGCAGAGCTACAGAGCATGGTGGTGTACCCTGAGATGACTCTTGCAAAATGGGAGTAGAATCTTTGGATTTCGCTGTGGCCAATGCAAGTTGTTCATTTGCTTCAGATTCTCGGGAGGATGAGCTACAGTCTTCTGCCGATTTAGATTTGGAATCAGACTCAGGGATCACTGATTCAGAATTCAGAATGTCCAAAGAATGTGAAGCAGAAATACTAACACTCTTTGCCTGGGACACAGTCACAGATGACAGGCCAACAGGGAGGCCGTTCAGCAGTCCATCACTACATGATGGCTCTGCTGAGCTGTCCATTCCGGGGCCATCCATCTTGCCCACATCTCTGACTGAATTCAGGGGACATGCTGGTTTGTTAGCTGCTAAGTGTTTCTTGGCACTTGGCTTCTTGCTCAGCCTTTTTGATTTCATGGTAGAGGGCAAACAAGTGACGGTGTTTGTTGAGGAAGCTGTTGCAAGGCTATAAGTAGTGGACTGCGTGGCTGAATTTTCTGCTGTCATGGTAGGTGCTACAGTTGTTAGTGAAACACAGTTAGTGGGGCTAGTTTGACTGTTTGCAGAAGTTTGAGGATTAGCAGACTGGCTAATAGACAACTGTACACAGCTTTGTCCAGCCATCTGTGATATGCTTTGATTGAGGCTGGCCAAAGCCCCAAATGTGTTCAGGGCAACATTGGTATTTGGATCTTCGCTGGTGGTGGGTTGAATGATTTGCATAGGGCTTTGATTTGTAGTTCCTGATGAGGACATCACAGGCTGCAAAGCAAAGAGCTGTCCATTTAAAGAAATGGTTTGGGGCTGCTGTTGGTTTGACATGGTAACAGAAAAAGTCTGTGCTGAGTTAGATGTGGACAGAGATGAAGGTCTTGGTAATATATGGACAAGATGCTTTCCTCCAAAAGTCTGTGGGGCTGGCACATTTTGCACTGAATTATGAGACCCTATTATAGCACTGGCTCCATTGACAGGGAGTCGAACAGGACCAGGATGGGGAGCAGAGAGGAGTGGCAATGGGTTCTGATTAGCCGCCTGTATGATGACAATCTGTTGACCTACTGCTTGGTTGGAAACCTCTGCCCTCATCATTGCTGGGCATGGGGTTGTGCTGGGTGGCTGAAGAATGATGACATTTTGGTTAGCTGGAGCTGCAGTGACACCTGACCCAACAGGTTGAGCCATCTGAATCACTTGCATTGCCGAATTCAGGGGAAGGATATTTTTTGGAGGCTGAGATTTAACTTGTGGTTGAGCAATTAGTGGTTGCATAGGTAAGGGTGGGCACGAAGGCAAAGTTACCACTATCTGCTCAACTGGCTGCCCATCTGTTGGAGGAGAATTGTTGAAGGTGATCCCTGTAGCCATATGCTTGTGGTTGCTTGGGGTAGGGCTGGTACCACACTCGTTTAATGCTGGAGTCGAAGCAGAAGATGGTGGCTGGCTTAAAGGCTGGATAGTGTTTCCGGCCAGGTGCAATGTAGTCCATGTTGTCTGTGTGTTTCCGGCTGAAGAGATTCGGGTAAGACTGTTGATGTTTTTTAATTCTGAAGCACTGACACTTGAGGAAGGCAGAGAACAAGAAAGAGTCCAACCACCTTCCAAAGGAGTTGCAGAAAGACTGCTCACTGGGAGGGCACTCTTCGACACTGCAGTGTGAGCTGGTACCACTGCTGCTGCTGTATTGGTTGGGTCCACAGTCTTGCTAACACTCACTGGAGAAGAGCTACCTGTAGATCTGGGAGGCTGGGAGGACACTGGGGTGGTAATTGACACAAGGGTGTTTTGTGAGTCTGCACTGGAGCCCTGTGTGGCCAGGCTGGACTTGGTTTCATGGTGCACCCCTGGGGCAGCTGCTGAATTGCTGGAGGAGGTGCCTGAGACACTCGAGACTGTTTTCTTTGATGATTTGGGGCTCTCCTGCACGTTGCTATTTTCTGAAGCATTTTGATCATTTAGGCATGTATTCAAGGAACGATGTTGGTGAGGGTCAGGGCCAACTGAAGTGGTGACTACTGAGCCACCAGTGGCACCGAGTGCACTTGATTGGCTTTCAGAAGTAGAAAGTTCGAGAATGTTTTGAGCAGAAATGGCAGTGGGAAGACAAAGGGGAACAGACTGGTTGGCAGCCAGTGCAGACACTGTAGTCTGATGCCACGGCTTGTTTTCAGAAGGGTAAATTCCAGAAATAGACACAGGAGTCACAAGCTTGCAGGTCCTCTGCACTGGCACCACATTGGCGGTTTGCTTTTGCAAGCCGTGACCAACATTAAAGGTTATCCCCTGGACAGCTGTCCCCTGGCTGTTTCCCCCAGGTTGGCTCCCGTTGGAATAAACAATGATGTTTTTCTGGACCTGGTCACTTGGAATAACAACAGACACCTTTGAGGTTTTCAGATTTCCTTTCCAGTGGATTGTGGGGTCATCATATAAGCATATGTCATTTGCTTTCAACAATTCAATATATCGGCCATTTTCTTTTTGGATTTCTTCTAGTTGTTTCCGTAGTTTTTTTATTTCTTCAGCTAAAATATTAGAAATAAAGATGTAAAAATACAGGTGATGTCAGTAATTATAACAACTTAAGCAAACCCATATGTGCTAAGCCACTGAATTCCAATTTTGGCCTTAAGATGCCTCAGCAGAGCCAGGAGCTCTCTGCTGCTGTAAGGTTTTCTTCTTAGAGTAATACCTCAAGACTCTCTTAAATTCCTTTTAAACATTACACCTTTAAAGGCCAACCACTGAAAATCTCCTATGGTGAAGAAGTCTCAACGTTCTGAATCAAAACCTTTCCAGTAACACAGCTAACAGAGGAAACAGGCTGACAGACAGACTGTTTAACTGGTAACATGCTTTTGATAAGCTAAATGCCTCTTTGTTCAGGGTTCCAAGGGTAGGGCTACCATAGCTGACGGTCTCTTACTAGTATGACGCAGAATGCTGAGGTGTAGCCCATGAGTTAGTTCTTGACTAGGCCTCGCCTCAAATCCATCAATTTGTGAGACAGTTTTCAAAGCAGCCTGACATGGTAGTAGTCCAAGGGTGGTCAGGACATGTTAGATCCTCACAGCTACTCCTGGACGACACTTGTATTATTATCAGGGCTGATTGGTATAATTCTTGATTCTGCTAATGCTTTATCTGACTGACTAAACCATGCCAGACACTACCACCCCTTTCATCAATCAGCTTTGGCTGGACCTCTGAATTTTCATAGTTGAAATGAATTATACTTATTATAATCTTAGTGTTGATTATAGTTGTCTTGGACCTTGTGTGCCTACTGTCTTATTTCTTTTCCCCTCTTGCTTACAGTCAATCCATCCTCAGATGGTTCTGCAGCAATCTAATTCCATATTGCTCAATGTCAGCAAGAACAGAAACCTTCTATCATTCTACACCCACTGCAGCCCCAAGTGGTCAGACTATCCTGACGCCAAACACCTAATGACTTCAGGGTCTCATCTCTTAGGGAGGTGATGTGAAGCAGGTGGGGAGATATTAGCAGGCTTGGAAGTCATTGAGATGAGCCCATCTCAAAACCAGCAGGTTTTAAACCAAGACCATAGCTGCAGGGCTCTGCTAATTGGTCAAAGGGATGGATCTATGACATAACTGCAGCCCTAGGTGAAGACATGACATTCTGAACTAACTGGAAGATCACTATTATAATAGTGTGTGTGTGTGTGTCTGTGTGTGTGTGTGTGTGTGTGTGTGTAAGATTACTACGTGCCTAGAAGCTTTTTGATTAAGAATAAGAGCATAGCACTGTCCCCCTCATTAGGAGTCTATCAAAATGGACGTGTTAATCTCTTGGGCAGGAGTATGTTCTGAAGGGTACATTGTTTCTTCTATAGACTTTAGTATAAAGCATGCCTCCAATACAGATTAGAACAGCAGTCTCTGACCACTGTCTGCCTTCAGCCTTTGAGTGTGTTCTACAGGAATGGTTCCTTTGGCCATTGTTGATCCTTGAGAAGGTGCTGTCCTCTATACTAAATGAGACAAACTATCTTCTACCAAAGATCAACGACAAACAATACAAGGATCAGATAGAATATATGCACAGAAAGAACCCAAGAAACCATGATCACAACAGAGAGAGATGACAAAAGAGCCATTGAGGCCGTTCCAGGTTCTACCCCACCCTGGCCTGGCTACATGTGCCTGGGAGTTTGTCATCAGCTTCCCTTTTCACTAAGGTAACTTGCTTGGCCTAGCCTCGTGTTCTCAGGCAAAGGAGCTTTCATTGGAAAAGTCTAAAGATCAGTCTAACCTCAAAGTATCTTGAGGAGTACTTCATGATGTTCCAAGTACCAATATATCCAGCTCTCTGATGGAGGCGCCTATAAGGGTGGCTTGCACCATTCAAAGAGAGCTGACTTAAGAAAGCAGCTTCTGAACGGAGTGTAAGGAAGAATTCCAAATGCTGCCCTGCGCTCCTGGAATGGCTTCCGATACTATTTCTTGCTCAGTACAAGCAGTGTGGCATAGCACTGACCAAAGTTAGTCCCGTTAAAGTGGTCTACTCCTTTTAATGTTTGTGAAAGGAAAACCTCTGATCATTTCAGAGCCATAAGAAAGGGCCACCCAACCGGCCTTCCACCCTGAGCTTTACATTGGCCCCAGAATGATTCCTTTCAGCTTCTCACCAATGCTTCTGTAAAACTCAGAACCCTCAGCACAAAAAGTTACACCTAAAAATCAAGTATATTAAATGATCGCTTCTCGGCCTTTTGGCTAAGATCAAGTGAAGTATATTAAATGACCTAGCAGTTCAAGATATACTTTATATTAATGCAAATAATTATGAAGTGAATATTTTGGCCTTTTGAGTCAATGCATTGTTAAAACTTGGCCCAGATCTATCCTCTAATCTTGTTTATAGGTTACCATGAGCACAGCTCCTCTGTGAGTCATCTTCTGAGAGTCTCCTAACTGCAAGATCAAGTGGAGCGGGGGAGATTCAACACTATTAGTTTCATGACTTAGGCAAACATAGAATAGAAGTAATCAAGGTTGAAGTTATGTGTTTTTACAAGATTAAAATTAACCACAGAGGAAGAGGAGTTCAGCTACAGTGATCTCATTTGCAATGCTACTGAGGGCAAGCCTATTCTGATTAGAGGGTTGGGGGAGCTTTCCATGTCCTCAAGTGCATGTCACTGTAACACAAACAGGAGACAGCAGGACTCGGCAAGTCTCCACCTTGTTCACTGCTCCCTCCATTAAGCAGGAGTTCATCGTTTTGCCGCTTCAGTTCTGTTATGTACTTAAAGGCTTGGTCCAGGATCATGTTCTTGCTCTGCAAAAGAAAAGTAACAATTTAAATATTTCATTAAAAGGTAAACCTGTAAGAAGATATGTAAAATGTGATAGCTTTATCACATGTGATACATAACTTTTTAATATTCGAATTAGATACAAAGTTCAAAGGCTTCTACTGATCATTTTACATTTACTAGCATCTGACCATTTACTACATGTCAGGCTCAGATCTAGGATCCAGGAATATAGGCAAAGGCATGAAGACCTGACTTCGATTCACTGAAGATAACTTCTAAAGGCAATGCACAGTGGCATGCACTTATAATTCCAGCTCTGGGAAGGTAGTGACAGCCTAATCCAATAGCCTCAGGCCAGTGAGAGATCCTATCTCAAGAAGTATGGTGGAAGGCGTGGAAGTGGTTGCCCACATCTTGAATCCTAGCACTTAGGAGGCAGAAGCAAGCAGCTTTCTGAGTTCAAAGCCAACCTGTCCACAGTTCTAGGCCAATTTAAAGAGTAAAAAAAGTAAAGGCATGCTAGAAGGAACAGCACCAGAAGTTTACTCTGGCCTTCACATGTACATGTACATGCAAGTACACCCACATACACATGTGTGCCTGTATACACAATACAAATAAAGCCAAAATGCTATGAACAGTGACATGTATGCACACAGACACACACACACACACACACACACACACACACACACACACACACACACACACCATCAAAATAAAAAACAAAAAAAAAAAAACCCAAATCAAACACACAAAATTGGGTGAACAGATTTTTGCATGATTCACAAGCAGAACAAAGGAAAATTACAGAGGATAAGGAAGGAGACTGTCGATGGCAGCATGTGAACCAAACGTTTGTGACATTCTGCCAGATTTACATGTACAACTTCTGATCTATAATGTGCTAGTATTTGGAGCTGAAGTCTGGGAGGGCTCTACCCTGAATGGGATGAAGCACCCTTACAAGAAAAGTGAGAGATGGAGAGATGGTTCGGTGCTAACACTACTCTGGTAGATTAGCATCCTTATAAAAAGAGACAGGCTGGAAAGATGGTTGAGCAGTTAAGGGCACTTACTGCTTTAGCAGAGGACCCGGGTTTGGTTCCTAAACCCATGTGGAGCTCACAACCACTTGCTGCTCCAGTTCCATTGGCTCTAACAGCCTCTCTGGGCTCTGTAATGTCCTGCACTTATGTAGCATTCACAAACCTCATTCATACACATAAATAATAATTTATTATTTTAAAGAGAAAAGTGTGGTGATCTTTCTCTCTGTACCATGTAAGTACATAATTAGGACTAGAAGTTATTTATTTTTTTAAAGATTTTTATTATTTTTAATGACCTTTGTGCATTTGTTGGGGGTAAGCACATGAGTACCCAAGGAGGCTAGAGGTGTTGGATCCCAGTGGTCTGGAATTACAGGAAGTTGCAAGATGCCTGACAGGGGTGCTGGGAACCAAGCACAAGTAGCTCTGGCTTAAACTGTGGTGGAGTCATCTCTATAGCCCAAGGGTTGGAATCTTTGTTTTGGACTTCTCTGCTCTAAACTGCCAGGTTAAGGGGTTTTGTTTGTTTGTTTGTTTGGTTGGTTTTGTTTTTATTTTTGTTGTGTTGTGTTGTGTTTTGTTTTGTTTTGTCACTGGATCCATGACACTTCGTTACTGGAGCCTGTCCTGAGACACTCTGCTGATTGCTTTTGAGGAGGGACCTTTGGGAACTTTCTGTAAAGTGACACCCAAGTAAAACCTGAAGAGGGTGAAGCATCCCCTGAGGCTATCTGGATGAAGAGCTGCAGATCGCAGCCTCAGAAAGCAAAGGCACTCAGGCAGGGATGCCCTTGGTGTGTGTGAAGACAGGGCTGAAGGATGAGGCATCCTGAGAAGACTAACTGGAAGGGAGGCCACAGAGGGAGGGCCTTCTCAGTGTTACTGCACTGAGAACCACAACCTCCCAGAACCCTAAAAAATGGGCTGAGAAAGGAGTATCACTTGACAGAGTTTTGGTGCTATGCTCTCACTATATCCCTTTTCTAAACTTTTTTTAAAGGTTACATTTTACAGCAAAGCACTTCTTTACTCTTAACAGTTTTGAAGGTTATTTTATATTTTTATGTGCAAATGAGTGCTTTTGTGATGGAGAAAGTACCATGTGCAGGTGCCTACAGAGTTCAGGAGAGGATACTGGATCCCTAGAAGCTGGAATCACCTGACCTGGGTGCAGGAAATAGAACTTGGGTGCTCTCTAAGAGCAGTACGCCATCTCTCTAGTGCCATGGTCTTAATAAACTCTAAGACTGAAAATATAATGGGGACTGGAGGAAGGGCTAGTCTAGTCAGTAAAGTACTTGCCATGCAAGTGTGAGGACCTGAGTTCAGATCTCCAGCATGGGGCATGGCAGATCACGTCTATAATTTTACCACCAGGGAGACAGAGAGGCCGATCTCCGGAGCTCAACAGTCAGACAATTCAGCTGAATCACTGAACTCCAGGTTCAGTGTAAGAGCAAGTCTCAAAAAAAATAAGGTGGAATGCAACCAAGGAAGACAACTAATACTGACCTCTGTCTACACACACACAGCACATAAACACACACGGAGAACAGGAACACTATGTGCATATGGCAAAGTGTAAATAATATGAAGGGATAAAAACTGAAAAGCAACATTCCTCTATGCTCTTGCTCTCCAGATCCTGTCGTAGACACAATCATTGTGAAGCTGCATGCATATTCTTCTAGTAATAATCTTCGCCAATATATTCTTTAAAAACCCAGACAGAGGGCTGAGAGATGGCTCAGTGGTTAAGAGCACTGATTACCTTCCAGAGATCCTGAGTTCAAATCCCAGCAACCACATGGTGGCTCATGGTCATTTGTAATGAGATCTGATGCCTTTTTCTGGTGTGTCTGAAAAACCCAGACAGAGCTGCTGGGGAGGTGGCTCAGTGGGTAAGAGTGCTTTCTGTAAAAGCAGGAGGCCCTGAACTTGGATCCCTAGAATGTGCATGTGGGACCCTGTAACCTCAGTGCTGAGGGTGAAGAGCAAAGAGTACAGGATTGTTGGGGTTTGCTGGTTGCCAGCCAAGCCGAAACGAAAACCAAAACCCATCAAATAAAATGAAAAAAACCTGTGAGCTCCAGGTTCAGTGAGACATCCTGGCTCCAAGGAGTAAGGTGGACACAGCAGAGGACACCCAAGGACCTCATCTGGCCTTACTTTCTAATGGCCATTCCTTTTACCTGCCAGCTTATTATGAAGAAGCATTTTAGCTACCCACTGGTCACTTGTGGTGTCTTCCTTTTGACTACTAAGCATGTGGTCATGAATGACTAAGTTCCTGTCCAATGTGCACAGTACGTATGCGGCCAGGCCTCTATTGCTCTCTCACTGTTGTGACTTGGTGGTTTGATTCTGTAAGATTCAGTTCTGGGGCCGTCAACCCAGTCACTACAGAAACCCAGTCCGCATACAGGGAACTGGAAAACCAGGGGTGGAGTGGAACTCAGTGGTAGAGTGCCCATGTAGCATGTATGTACGGCCCCAGTTTCAAATCCTGGTACTGCAAAATCAGAGAAAACGAATGCTGACCTTCCTTAAAACAAGAAGCAAAACAGTAGAACCTGATAATGCTCAGCCGCCTGCCCCTACCCGGACAGCAGGCAGGAGCACAACAGTAAGACAACCTGCCCGCTGCTGTGCTCTGGAGATCAAACATTCCTCTGCACACACCAGACACTAAGAAGGTGAAATGGTACGATTTCCTTTCTTCAAGAACTTCCGAGAACCAGGAATGAAAGAAAGCCAAGAGTAGTAGATGGTGAGACTTTACTAGGCAGCTTTCAACATGTACTGAGTGGCCAGGCCCCTGCACCTCAAGACAAACAAGTAAATCGCAATTAGCCCCGTGTTAAAAAAATCAATCCTTTTACTTTTCTTGAACCTGGGAACCTCCTGCCTCAGGTTCCTGAAAGCAGGGACAGTCTATTTTTAAAAACTCTGCAAACAAAAAAAGTCACACATTTATACAAATTTAATCCACTCAGTAGGGATAAAAAGAAATTGAAGTGTCAAGGAAGGCAATGAGGAAGAGTAAACTGATCAAGCCTTGGCACCCCACAAGTTTCAACACAGAGAAGCACCCATTTCCGTCCTACTGAAGGAGAGTGCCAATAAGGGGCTGGATGAGAGGCTTTTAGGAGCAGTGATACCAGGCCCCTCCCACATCCATATTCTCAGCCAATGGGATGAATTCTTTCCTGCTCTAACCACACAAAGCAAGTTTACCTTCTCTGAAATTTGAACTAGAAAATTCAAACCTCGAGGACAGTTCTTCCAAGTAGTCAAGACAGGCTCCCGAATCAAGCAAGGCAAAGCGAAACGACGCTGTGTGTTACAGCTCCAGAATCTCTAGCCCTGTCCCTAAAGCAGCCCCAGAACTCCAGCAGCTCACACTCCTTCACCATTTCTATTCTCAGGGAAGAGTCTGACAAGACACTTTCCCGGGAAACAAAACACAACAGTTAGGGCCAAACACAAGCGTATTTGATCAGCTTTTTAAAGAGCTGTTAATTCTTTTATTAGTAAATTCCCCGTTTCCTTTCAACTTTTCTCCCTAAAATAAGTATCTTGACTGCTCATTTGAAGAGGGGTTGCAGTTAGGGCTGTGTAGTCTTAAAGCCAGTTCTCTCAGAAAGCCACTCTCTTAAAGTTAAGTACAGGTCTCCAACACCCACAGACTGAAACCCAACATGGTTGAATTTTAGTCCATCTGAGTGGATGAGACCTGGTGTTGTGTCTGTCCTTCAGGTCACACAGCCTCTAGGACTAGAGGATGGGAAGAGACCCCCTTGGTGTAACTGCTTTGTGTGACCGAGCTTGAGGATCCTTTTCTATGCTTGAGCCAGAGACAGGGCAACCAGACACCAAGGAAGCATCTCTGAAGGCGAGGTCCGGCTCCTGGAGATGCATCATCACCACCTCACTCCACCCCCAACCCCTGAGTGATTTGAGGAGTGGTTCAGGGTTGTATCTGGAAAGCCAGGCTACCTCCATAATGACAGAATTATGAGCAGGCACAGGCTTGGATGTTGGTCACTGGATCAGCACCCCATCTGGATAGCCCTGTCCACCAGTCTTCTATAAGAGTAAACTTTTCTCCTGTAGCACTGCCTTAAGGCAGGGCTAGCACCAGGGCCAGGCTCAGGGCTCCTCTTAAAGCAAGAAGGGGTGGGAAATGAGGCAGTACATCCCAGGCAGAAGATGAGGTTGCCCAGCTCACTAAGTACAGTCCATGCACATGCTCAGATCTAGCTCCAAGGGCCGCTGCTGGAGCTCAAATGGTGCAGAGTACACTGCAGATCTGTTTCCAATTGGCAACGTAGGAAACTGAGGCTTGCAAAGTTGGGGGAACAGCACCAACAAACTAGATCTGGCCCAGTCCCAAAGGTAGCAGGGGCTGCTGCCTCAACCATACCTGACTTGTCTCCCCAGCAGGTAGATGGAAGGTCCTTTGCCACTCCCCAGGGGAAGTGGTCCAGTGACATCTTTAAGATAACTACACATACCACACATTCCCCACAATGCTCACACCCAGCCTACAAATCTCTCTGGTCATTTTTTGCAAGGTGATCCTAGGGGAAGCATGTGAATTGTGGACGGGAAATAGTGGCCATCAGTCTCGAGCTGCAATCCTGGTGGCAGCCGCCAAGGTCAGTAATTTCCTGAGCTGGAGGAGGGGCCATTGCATTGGACCACACTACCATGGGGCTTTCCAGTAGCTCCAGTTAAAGGCATGGGAACTTGGGCTTTTACATGCCTCATTCTCAAGAATGAAGCAAGCAAACAAGCAAAAACTCATATTCACTAAGCATTCAAATAAAAAGGCTTATCATTATTATTTACCATTCTTATTTGGACAAAATACCTAAATGAAAGGGGGGGGGGAGAAGATGGGGGGATCCCCAGGAAAACTGAGGGAAATTTCCTGGGAAAGCCCATCCAACAGTGAGGGGTAAGAGTCCACAAAATAAGCATATGCCATGAGGTTCAGGATGAGAAAACTTTATAAAAGAGGAGACCAGCTGGCTGAGACTAAAACCAGGGCTGAAGGACTAGAAGGAAAGTCTCAGAGGGCAAAAAAGGCCAAAGAGAAGTCGTGCAGTGACCTGACCATCTAGAAAATTGCATTGAGATTTCACTGAACATTCGCAAAGAATTAAAAGTACACCCGACTGAAGAGATGGCCTACTGGAGACCTGAGTTCAAATCCCAGACCCCACATAAGAACCCAGGCAAGGCTATCCCTGAAGATAGTCCCAGAGTTGTGGGGTAGGAATGTGACTAAGGTGGGGAGTGAGCTGACCAGTGGTGATCCCACGCCCATGCGTGCAGGGCAGCACAAATTGGACCCAGTGGGTTATTAGAAAAAGCAAAGAGGGCATGAGCTGGGGGAGGGAGTGGAACGGGAGGAGATAGGAAAAAGCTGAGGGTGAATAGGGTCAAGATGTTGTGTACTGAATGAAATTCTCTAAGAATTAATACAAGGACTGCATTTTTAAAAGACGGAGAATGGTAAGGGAAGACATTCCACAGCCTCCTCTGGCTTTCACGTCTGTGTAGGACACACACACACACACACACACACACACACACACACTCACACACACACACACACACACTCACGCACACACTCACACACACACTCACACACACTCACACACACACTTACACACGCACACACACACTCACACACACTCACACACGCACACGCACACACTCACACACACACTCACACACACACTCACACACGCACATGCACACACACACTCACACACACTCACACACACTCACACACTCACACACACACTCACACACACGCACACACACACTCACACACACTCACACACACACTCACACACACACTCACACACACACTTACACACGCACACAATTTTGTAAGTTTAAAAAGGATACAGAAAACTAAGAAATGAAAAACTAAATATAAAAAGAAAACAGTTGAGAATGGCTGTCTATGAAAGCTGTATTAAGGCTAGAAAGCAGGAAGAATGTTAACGCTTATTATTTTGATATTATTTACTATGTACACATATTTATTTTATATAGATCATTTAATTAAAGTTAGGTTAAAAGTTACTACAAGTTCTTATGTGCCGCTGTCAAAGAATCCATACAGCCATTAAAGAGAGGGGTCGTATGAGACACCAATCTGAACCAAGCACTCAGAATGTACAACCAGTGCAAGTGAGGAAGCCGTTGTCCAAAGCGGAGCTGACGCATGCTGGTGAGGCCGTGTCTACACACGTGTGTAATACTTTATTAGTGGTCATAACCTGAAAGTGGAATATCAATTTCCTTCTAGTTTTTCATGGTGCCATATAATTTGAATCATTTATTTTATGCTCAATGATCCTATTTTATCCCTGCTATTTTAAAAAACCCCAAATTACCTTCATTAGGGAAAAGTGTCATACATTAAGCTAAGATTTACAATGGGAATTGATAGGCAACGGAGAGGCCAGATGCAGTGACCCACACTTGTAATTCCAGCAGTAAGGGTGCTGAGGCAGGAGAGTAATGAACATGAAGCAGGTGTCGAGAGCATGAGGAACTGGTTAACAATCCTAGACAACTCTAGGTAAGAATTTTAAAAAACATAGCAATGCTAGGAAGTGTAGTGGCTGCTATCAATGTCACCACAGGTCTACTTCAGCAATTCTTTAGAGAGGCATGACAGTCTGGCAACCACATGTAGAAAACTGTACTAGGAGATTATTAGAAATACAAGAAAAACTAAAGTATAAAGAAAAATAAAACAAATAAAAAACGAGGCTATTAACTTGAACACTCTCCCCCAATAAATGGCAGGAAACAAAAATAATCAATCTAAAAACCAAATATAATCGAATAATTGAGAGCACTGTTTGTTACCAAGCAGCAAAAGGAAATACAGTAGGCGCCTACATGTTTGGGGTGAGAGGTGGGCTGACACAAAACACTGGACTGCTTCAGAGCAGGGGAAGAGGGAGCACCTAACTGCTTCAGAGCAGGGGAAGAGGGAGCACCTAACTGCTTCAGAGCAGGGGAAGAGGGAGCACCTACCTGCTTCAGAGCAGGGGAGCATGGGATCAGTTCTCCTATTCTGTTTATCCCAGCATTGATTTTCTTCTTTCTGTGCCTCTCCACTAGAAACAGGAAAAACACATTATCAACTCTTATACTACTTGGCCAAACTTTACCTGGGCAAAGCAACTGTCAGTAAAGAAATCACATGTGGAAGCTGCTGGGGAGCTATAGCTCAGTGGCAGAGCACCTGCCTAGTATGGACACTGGAAAAGAAACTGAATTCTAAGCCAATAATCATTATTTACCAATGACTGTAACTAAGGTTGTAGTAAGTTTTACAATGCAGTATTTTAAGTCAAATGTTATGAAAATAAATGTATTTATCACTTTTATAAGCATTGTAAAGAAAATCAGAAATAATAACTACATTAAAATGATAAAAAGGGGGACTGGAAAGATAGCTTAGTGGCTCAGAACACTGGCTGCTCTTCCAGAGGACCAGGTTTGCTTCCCAGCACCCATGGCAGCTCACAACCACCTGTCACTTCAGCCCAAAGGGATTCAACCAACTCTTCTAGCTTCCCAGGATACTAGGCACACACAGTACACATTAAAAAAATGATAAAAAGAAACTGTTAACAATACATTATTATTAGTCAATCTTTTCATTATAATTCAAATAAGCAGTAAAGATTTATTGATAAACAAATTTATTTTTTAAATTCATTGTTTACATGTATTTGAGTGTGTGTGTGTGTGTGTGTGTGTGTGTGTGTGTGTACACAGCATACACATGGAGGTCAGATGATGACTTGCTAAAATCAGTTCTTTCTTTCCAACATTTCTGCTCTAGTTATCAAATTCAGGTTACCCTGTGTGGTGGCAAACCACTTCACCTGTTGAGCCATCACAACATCACAATGACCAAATTAAAAAAAAAAAAAAAAACAAACCACTAAATTACCAAAGAGCTGCCTCTGTTTTAGCAATGCCTACTGTTCGGTGACTAGACCTTTATGGAATATCAGCAGCTACTGGTTACTTCTTAGATAAGAAAATGCACTGGCTTTGTTCTCTCATTTCTGGGATATCCACTCTGACCATCTTTTCTAACAGGGAGTAGCAGCTAGCTTTTTTAACAATCAACTTAACACAGCCTATGATTGTAGCTGGTCTTTGCTATTTTGTGGGCTCTTCTTTTACACACCCTCTATTCTCCCTCTGCCCCCAGCTTCATACACTAACACTATACACGAGAGAAACAAGGATAGAGGGGAGAGGTGAATTAGGAAGATCTTTCTTTTGTTTCCTCTTTGGGCATGACTACTAACAAACTGCAACCAGCCTCCTTAAATGACCAAGAGCCACTATCGCCTATGGGGCTTTAACAGTTACACACCCTCTGAAAAGCTCTCAAAATTCCAAATGTTACACAACTGCAAAAACTATCTGCAGCTGGCAAAACCATGCTTCTGCTAGAACACGAGGCAAGTCATAGTCAGCTGCTGTGGACAGTCTCAAGCTGCCCCACATCCCTACACCTGGGATTAAATTGAAAATACATTCTTACAATATTTCTGTATTTTTAAAGAAACCGAAATTCCAAAATTGTCACTACATAAAATCGCTTAGGAAGAGAGAATTTTAATGAGGAATTATCTAGGTCAGGTTGTCCTGTGGTCATATTTGTGGGGAATTGTCTTAGCTGCAAATCAATGTAGTAAGACCTAGTCCATTGTGGGCGACTCCATTCCCTAGGCAGAGAGCCCGAATGGTATAAGAATAGAGAAAGGTAGCTGAAAACAAGCAAGAATGTATTTATTGTTTCTCGCTTTGGCTATGAATATGATGTGACTAGCTGCTTGAGTCCCTGCCTTGAGTTTCCTTCAATGATGAACAGCAAGTTGGAACTGTAAGCCAAATAAATCTGTTCCTTCCTATGTTGCTTTTGGTCAGGATATTTTATCATGGCAACAAAAATGAAAACTAGAGTACGGGGCAACCGACAACTTGTTAATTAACTGCCAGAATGTTCCAGACTGACACACTAAAACTCTAAAACAAGTAAGAATACAAAAGAGTTCATTTAAATAATTTCTGTAAGATGCTGAAATTAAAAACATGCCTCTTGGGCTGGAGAGAAGACTGAGTGGTCGGGAGCATGCTTTGCTCTCCCAGAGAACCTGATTCAATCCCTAGCACACACATTAGGTGACTTATAACCAACTGTAACTCCAACTCCTAGGGGTATAAATCTCTGTGAGCATCTACATACACCAAAAAACACACATAATTAAAAATAATAAAAATTTAACATATACATATAGTAATAAATTACTCTTGGCTATCTTTTAAAGGCTTCCTTTCTATTAATTGATTGCCAGTCTTAATTCTCTAACAATGTTGCTCATTATTATCTGAGTGGATTTCTATGGTGATAAGCTCATCTCACCAGCATTCAATGTACCTTTGTAGATAAACTCTCCCCAGAGATCCTCTCTGTTTGCATAGCTATAGCCACAGGTGTAGAGTAATAGAAAGTAAAATTTTTTTGAGTGCAGAAAGTAATGTCTGACTCAAAATGTTATATAATATGCCAAAGTGAAAATGGATACACAGCTGGAACCCTGGTGCACTGAAGCTCCCGGAAGGGGCGGCACAGGTCTTCCTGGTTGCTGCCGCTGCAGAGAGCCCCTGGGCAGCACCCCACGAGCGAACCTGAGCCTCGGGACCACAGGTAAGACCAAATTTTCTGCTGCAAGAAAGCTGCCTGGTGAGCTTGGGACACGGAAGCAGAATTTCTCTAGGAGGCACGGTCTGTGTTTACCGGAAGTCCCACACCCGCGGATCCCGGCCCGCAGCAGCTCTCTGCTCCCAGACCCGGTGAGAGAGAGACCCAACGGCCTGGTCAGGTGGGCACTCCTGAGGCTGCAGAGCGGAAGAGACCACCAACACTGCTCACCCCTGCCCACATCCCTGGCCCAAGAGGAAACTGTATAAGGCCTCTGGGCTCCCGTGGGGAAGGGCCCAGGAGCGGCAGGACCCCTGTGCCTGAGACACCACCGGACCCTGAAGGAAACAGACCGGATAAACAGTTCTCTGCACCCAAATCCCGTGGGAGGGAGAGCTAAACCTTCAGAGAGGCAGACAAGCCTGGGAAACCAGAAGAGACTGCTCCCTGCACACACATCTCGGATGCCAGAGGAAAAAGCCAAAGACCATCTGGAACCCTGGTGCACTGAAGCTCCCGGAAGGGGCGGCACAGGTCTTCCTGGTTGCTGCCGCTGCAGAGAGCCCCTGGGCAGCACCCCACGAGCGAACCTGAGCCTCGGGACCACAGGTAAGACCAAATTTTCTGCTGCAAGAAAGCTGCCTGGTGAACTCAAGACACAGGCCCACAGGAACAGCTGAAGACCTGTAGAGAGGAAAAACTACACGCCGGAAAGCAGAACACACTGTCCCCATAACTGACTGAAAGAGAGGAAAACAGGTCTACAGCACTCCTGACACACAGGCTTATAGGTCAGTCTAGCCACTGTCAGAAATAGCAGAACAAAGTAACACTAGAGATAATCTGATGGCGAGAGGCAAGCGCAGGAACCCAAGCAACAGAAACCAAGACTACATGCCATCATCGGAGCCCAATTCTCCCGCCAAAACAAACATGGAATATCCAAACACACCAGAAAAGCAAGATCTAGTTTCAAAATCATATTTGATCATGATGCTGGAGGACTTCAAGAAAGACATGAACACACTTAGGGAAACACAGGAAATCATTAATAAACAAGTAGAGGCCTACAGAGAGGAATGGCAAAAATCCCTGAAAGAATTCCAGGAAAACACAATCAAACAGATGAAGGAATTAAAAATGGAAATAGAAGCAATCAAGAAAGAACACATGGAAACAACCCTGGATATAGAAAACCAAAAGAAGAGACAAGGAGCTGTAGATACAAGCTTCACCAACAGAATACAAGAGATGGAAGAGAGAATCTCAGGAGCAGAAGATTCCATAGAAATCATTGACTCAACTGTCAAAGATAATGTAAAGCGGAAAAAGCTACTGGTCCAAAACATACAGGAAATCCAGGACTCAATGAGAAGATCAAACCTAAGGATAATAGGTATAGAAGAGAGTGAAGACTCCCAGCTCAAAGGACCAGTAAATATCTTCAACAAAATCATAGAAGAAAACTTCCCTAACCTAAAAAAAGAGATACCCATAGGCATACAAGAAGCCTACAGAACTCCAAATAGATTGGACCAGAAAAGAAACACCTCCCGTCACATAATTGTCAAAACACCAAACGCACAAAATAAAGAAAGAATATTAAAAGCAGTAAGGGAAAAAGGTCAAGTAACATATAAAGGGAGACCTATCAGAATCACACCAGACTTCTCGCCAGAAACTATGAAGGCCAGAAGATCCTGGACTGATGTCATACAGACCCTAAGAGAACACAAATGCCAGCCCAGGTTACTGTATCCAGCAAAACTCTCAATTAACATTGATGGAGAAACCAAGATATTCCATGACAAAACCAAATTTACACAATATCTTTCTACAAATCCAGCACTACAAAGGATAATAAATGGTAAAGCCCAACATAAGGAGGCAAGCTATACCCTAGAAGAAGCAAGAAACTAATCGTCTTGGCAATAAAACAAAGAGAATGAAAGCACACAAACATAACCTCACATCCAAATATGAATATAAAGGGAAACAATAATCACTATTCCTTAATATCTCTCAATATCAATGGCCTCAACTCCCCAATAAAAAGACATAGATTAACAAACTGGATACGCAACGAGGACCCTGCATTCTGCTGCCTACAGGAAACACACCTCAGAGACAAAGACAGACACTACCTCAGAGTGAAAGGCTGGAAAACAACTTTCCAAGCAAATGGTCAGAAGAAGCAAGCTGGAGTAGCCATTCTAATATCAAATAAAATCAATTTCCAACTAAAAGTCATCAAAAAAGATAAGGAAGGACACTTCATATTCATCAAAGGAAAAATCCACCAAGATGAACTCTCAATCCTAAATATCTATGCCCCAAATACAAGGGCACCTACATACGTAAAAGAAACCTTACTAAAGCTCAAAACACACATTGCACCTCACACAATAATAGTGGGAGATTTCAACACCCCACTCTCATCAATGGACAGATCATGGAAACAGAAATTAAACAGTGATGTCGACAGACTAAGAGAAGTCATGAGCCAAATGGACTTAACGGATATTTATAGAACATTCTATCCTAAAGCAAAAGGATATACCTTCTTCTCAGCTCCTCATGGTACTTTCTCCAAAATTGACCATATAATTGGTCAAAAAACGGGCCTCAACAGGTACAGAAAGATAGAAATAATCCCATGCGTGCTATCGGACCACCACGGCCTAAAACTGGTCTTCAATAACAATAAGGGAAGAATGCCCACATATACGTGGAAATTGAACAATGCTCTACTCAATGATAACCTGGTCAAGGAAGAAATAAAGAAAGAAATTAAAAACTTTTTAGAATTTAATGAAAATGAAGATACAACATACTCAAACTTATGGGACACAATGAAAGCTGTGCTAAGAGGAAAACTCATAGCGCTGAGTGCCTGCAGAAAGAAACAGGAAAGAGCATATGTCAGCAGCTTGACAGCACACCTAAAAGCTCTAGAACAAAAAGAAGCAAATACACCCAGGAGGAGTAGAAGGCAGGAAATAATCAAACTCAGAGCTGAAATCAACCAAGTAGAAACAAAAAGGACCATAGAAAGAATCAACAGGACCAAAAGTTGGTTCTTTGAGAAAATCAACAAGATAGATAAACCCTTAGCCAGACTAACGAGAGGACACAGAGAGTGCGTCCAAATTAACAAAATCAGAAATGAAAAGGGAGACATAAATACAGATTCAGAGGAAATTCAAAAAATCATCAGATCTTACTATAAAAACCTATATTCAACAAAATTTGAAAATCTTCAGGAAATGGACAATTTCCTAGACAGATACCAGGTATCAAAGTTAAATCAGGAACAGATAAACCAGTTAAACAACCCCATAACTCCTAAGGAAATAGAAGCGGTCATTAAAGGTCTCCCAACCAAAAAGAGCCCAGGTCCAGATGGGTTTAGTGCAGAATTCTATCAAACCTTCATAGAAGACCTCATACCAATATTATCCAAACTATTCCACAAAATTGAAACAGATGGAGCCCTACCGAATTCCTTCTACGAATCTACAATTACTCTTATACCTAAACCACACAAAGACACAACAAAGAAAGAGAACTTCAGACCAATTTCCCTTATGAATATCGACGCAAAAATACTCAATAAAACTCTGGCAAACCGAATTCAAGAGCACATCAAAACAATCATCCACCATGATCAAGTAGGCTTCATCCCAGGCATGCAGGGATGGTTTAATATACGGAAAACCATCAACGTGATCCATTATATAAACAAACTGAAAGAACAGAACCACATGATCATTTCATTAGATGCTGAGAAAGCATTTGACAAAATTCAACACCCCTTCATGATAAAAGTCCTGGAAAGAATAGGAATTCAAGGCCCATACCTAAACATAGTAAAAGCCATATACAGCAAACCAGTTGCTAACATTAAACTAAATGGAGAGAAACTTGAAGCAATCCCACTAAAATCAGGGACTAGACAAGGCTGCCCACTCTCTCCCTACTTATTCAATATAGTTCTTGAAGTTCTAGCCAGAGCAATCAGACAACAAAAGGAGATCAAAGGGATACAGATCGGAAAAGAAGAGGTCAAAATATCACTATTTGCAGATGATATGATAGTATATTTAAGTGATCCCAAAAGTTCCACCAGAGAACTACTAAAGCTGATAAACAACTTCAGCAAAGTGGCTGGGTATAAAATTAACTCAAATAAATCAGTTGCCTTCCTCTATACAAAAGAGAAACAAGCCAAGATAGAAATTAGGGAAACGACACCCTTCATAATAGACCCAAATAATATAAAGTACCTCGGTGTGACTTTAACCAAGCAAGTAAAAGATCTGTACAATAAGAACTTCAAGACACTGAAGAAAGAAATTGAAGAAGACCTCAGAAGATGGAAAGATCTCCCATGCTCATGGATTGGCAGGATTAATATAGTAAAAATGGCCATTTTACCAAAAGCAATCTACAGATTCAATGCAATCCCCATCAAAATACCAATCCAATTCTTCAAAGAGTTAGACAGAACAATTTGCAAATTCATCTGGAATAACAAAAAACCCAGGATAGCTAAAGCTATCCTCAACAATAAAAGGACTTCAGGGGGAATCACTATCCCTGAACTCAAGCAGTATTACAGAGCAATAGTGATAAAAACTGCATGGTATTGGTACAGAGACAGACAGATAGACCAATGGAATAGAATTGAAGACCCAGAAATGAACCCACACACCTATGGTCACTTGATTTTTGACAAAGGAGCCAAAACCATCCAATGGAAAAAAGATAGCATTTTCAGCAAATGGTGCTGGTTCAACTGGAGGGCAACATGTAGAAGAATGCAGATCGATCCATGCTTATCACCCTGTACAAAGCTTAAGTCGAAGTGGATCAAGGACCTCCACATCAAACCAGACACACTCAAACTAATAGAAGAAAAACTAGGGAAGCATCTGGAACACATGGGCACTGGAAAAAATTTCCTGAACAAAACACCAATGGCTTATGCTCTAAGATCAAGAATTGACAAATGGGATCTCATAAAACTGCAAAGCTTCTGTAAGGCAAAGGACACTGTGGTTAGGACAAAACGGCAACCAACAGATTGGGAAAAGATCTTTACCAACCCTACAACAGATAGAGGCCTTATATCCAAAATATACAAAGAACTCAAGAAGTTAGACCGCAGGGAAACAAATAACCCTATTAAAAAATGGGGTTCAGAGCTAAACAAAGAATTCACAGCTGAGGAATGCCGAATGGCTGAGAAACACCTAAAGAAATGTTCAACATCTTTAGTCATAAGGGAAATGCAAATCAAAACAACCCTGAGATTTCACCTCACACCAGTGCGATTGGCTAAGATCAAAAACTCAGGTGACAGCAGATGCTGGCGAGGTTGTGGAGAAAGAGGAACACTCCTCCATTGTTGGTGGGATTGCAGACTGGTAAAACCATTCTGGAAATCAGTCTGGAGGTTCCTCAGAAAATTGGACATTGAACTGCCTGAGGATCCAGCTATACCTCTCTTGGGCATATACCCAAAAGATGCCTCAACATATAAAAGAGACACGTGCTCCACTATGTTCATCGCAGCCTTATTTATAATAGCCAGAAAATGGAAAGAACCCAGATGCCCTTCAACAGAGGAATGGATACAGAAAATGTGGTACATCTACACAATGGAATACTACTCAGCTATCAAAAACAACGAGTTTATGAAATTCGTAGGCAAATGGTTGGAACTGGAAAATATCATCCTGAGTGAACTAACCCAATCACAGAAAGACATACATGGTATGCACTCATTGATAAGTGGCTATTAGCCCAAATGCTTGAATTACCCTAGATCCCTAGAACAAACGAAACTCAAGACGGATGATCAAAATGTGAATGCTTCACTCCTTCTTTAAATGAGGAAAAAGAATACCCTTGGCAGGGAAGGGAGAGGCAAAGATTAAAACAGAGACTGAAGGAACACCCATTCAGAGCCTGTCCCACATTTGGCCCATACATATACAGCCACCCAATTGGACTAGATGGATGAAGCAAAGAAGTGCAGACCGACAGGAGCCGGATGTAGATCGCTCCTGAGAGACACAGCCAGAATACAGCAAATACAGAGGCGAATGCCAGCAGCAAACCACTGAACTGAGAATAGGTCCCCTATTGAAGGAATCAGAGAAAGAACTGGAAGAGCTTGAAGGGGCTCGAGACCCCAAAAGTACAACAATGCCAAGCAACCAGAGCTTCCAGGGACTAAGCCACTACCTAAAGACTATACATGGACTGACCCTGGACTCTGACCCCATAGGTAGCAATGAATATCCTAGTAAGAGCACCAGTGGAAGGGGAAGCCCTGGGTCCTGCTAAGACTGAACCCCCAGTGAACTAGTCTATGGGGGGAGGGCGGCAATGGTGGGAGGGTTGGGAGGGGAACACCCATAAGGAAGGGGAGGGGGGAGGGGGATGTTTGCCCGGAAACCGGGAAAGGGAATAACACTCGAAATGTATATAAGAAATACTCAAGTTAATAAAAAAAAAAAAAAAAAAAAAAAAAAAAAAGAAAATGGATACACAATTAACACTGTATACTTGGCTGGCTATGGGCTATAATCTAACATTAGAGATACGGCCTACATTTGTTTCTATGACAGAAGTCTCTATAACTTAATATTGTCCACATGCACTAGGCATAGTGGCACAAGCCTGCAATGTCAGCAGTCAGGAGGCAGAGGCAGGTGGATCTCTCTGAGTTTCCAGACCAGCCAGGGCCACACAGACTTTGTCTCAGAAGGAAGACTGACACATGCAAACAAAACAGCCCACTGCTTTTGCCTGCCTTCCTACAGGAGCTGCCCATCTGGAACCTGTGCAGACATAACCTTCATTCTCCCACTGTCCTGGGTGAAACCCCTTCCAACACTAGCTTCCAAAATATTTTAATTTCATAACAAATCTAAAATAGCTACAAATCGGATGTTATGCAGTCAGTTCCATGAGGCTCTGGGAATATTTTATGAATAAAAATAATAAAATTGCCCTTTCCGAAATATAACAAATAATTCCATGTTTACAACATAAGAACTTGTTGTAATCAACCGTGGCATAACTGATCCAGCAGAGTTCGAGTCACTGCACGCACCTGCATTGTGTGTCTCTCGGTTCTTCTTTCTGAAACAGAAAGTACAGAGACAGGTAATAGGAAGATAACAGAAAGGCATTTTTTTTTATCTTCATAACCATAAAAACAAATTTTATAAAATTGTATTTATTCCATCAATAAGGAATTACTTAGTGGATATTATGGCATGAATACCTTAATGCCAATACTTTCAAATACATTTAATAGATATAATTTTGAAAAGTAAGAACAATTCTCTACTGATACCCAGAAATCATGTTTAGAATAGAATCGATCACTGAAAACCTTCACTATTTGAAATGTGATTTCACTGCAGACTGCTGGGAGGAGCTGCTGGGAGGAGCTGCAAGCAGAGTGAGTGCAGGCAGAGTGGGGCTCCGCAATTCCTGCCAAGGCAAACGTTGTGGGAGGAGCACTTCCGGTGCTGACTGCACCCAAGCCATCTTCCCATCTGTGTACTCAGGTTATCCAACGCTTACAGTTTCTTAACATTTCTACTAAAGACACTGACTTTCCCTTTCTGCATAATTATCAAATGCATTAGCTTTCACTAATAGCTATGTGGTAAGAAAAGGGAATATAGTATTTTTAACATTATTAAAAGCAGTGGCCACACAATTCTAGATGGACATTGCCTAAATACTCAGAAGAAAGGCTATAAGAAAATAAACATAATGTTATGTATATTAGTGTTTCAGGAGCTACAAAAGGAATACAGTGTGCCAGTGAAAATGTCCTTAGAGAGCAAACATGTGACATAGGTCTGATACAATGTTTTAACTACTGATGACCATTTTTGTCAGGCTTCTGAGAAAATAAAGACAGGTGAATTTTAGCCATGTGATCCTCTTTTAGTAAATCTATTTCTGTCCATCCACACACGCTGGGAACTAATTCTGCTTCTTACCTGCCTACAGGATAGAATCTGGGGCTGTGGATACACACCTGTGCTGCTTTTTCGTAGGCGTCTCATGCTCTGTCATCTCTGGCATGGTGAGAGTGACGGGAATCTACAAAGGGATAAAAAGACACATGTACTCCAAGATGTTTAGCTGTTCTAGAGTTTAGAGAAATCAAATCACAATTCTATTTCAATACCAAACAAAACCAAACAACCAAAAACCCCACAGAAACATTCTTTACTGGGTGTCGTAGATGAAAAGAGGACTAAGGTAATAGAACTCGAGCTGGAAATCCCAACACTAGGAAGGTTGAGACAGGAGGATCGTGAGCTAGGGTTAGCCTGGTGGCACGTGCAAACCAGCTTCAGGGTACGATGCTGCTGGTACAGCTGGTAAAGTGCTTGACCAGGGTGAATGACAACACACTGCCCAATCCCGCTCCAGAAACAACAAAGGACAAACACTATTCTAAGTAGCTCATGCAACCATAGTTAGGCTTCCTTCAACCCCCAAGTACACGAGTCTCATGTTATCCATGAAGACTCTAAAATGTGAGTGTGAAAACCATAGGAAGACAATGGATTTTCTTCTTTCTTCCTTCATTTCTTTTCCTCTTAGCCCTCTTTCTTTTGAGACAGTCTCATTATGTAGTCCAGGATGGCCTCAAACTTGTAATCCCCCTGCTTCAGCTTCCTGAATGTTGGAATTATGGGCATACACCACTACTTGGCTAGAAACCAGTGTCCTATAGGGAAATCAACACATGAATGGGAAAAGCCTAGGGGCAGAAACATTAATCATGACGTACAACTGTGCATGGTTAGGAATCCCTTCTCCTCTCTGACTTTCCAGTTTGAAAGTGAAAATGTTCTCAGGAAACAGTGAGCCTTCCAAAGAGGCCACCAAGCTAGGGTACCTGTTGGGCTACAAGGGAAAAGATATAAATGCTTTCCCTTCTGGGATGGGTTGGCGTAGTAAGTATAGAGGTAAATAAACTCAGAAAGCATGAGTTTAAAACCGGGTTGTACCACTTCCTAGCCGTTTGGTCGTGGGCAGACTCTAGGAACTTCAGTTCTACATAACTGGGCTGCTTTGAGAGGGAGTGAAATAACTCCAGGAAGGCACCACACCTTGGTGCCTGGAAGCAGTAAGGACCCAAGAAATGTTCTATTTCATAATAAGCCCCAGCCCTAGAAAGGAGGAGGGAAGGCAGACAAGAAGCTGACAGGAAATACTGACTGATACAGCCTTGGAGAATATGTAATCACAACTCGTCTCCAGGGCTAACAAGATGGCTTAGTGGGCAGATGTGTCTGCTGCCAAGCCTGACGTCCTGAGGTCCATGCTGAGACCTACACAGAAGAGGAACTGACTCTTGCAAGTGTTTTTCTGACCTCCACACAGGCCATGGGGCGTGCACAAAAAAAAAAAAAAAAAAGAAAAAGAAAAAGAAAAAGAAAAGAAAAAGGGCTTACAGTGTTTTCAACTACAACTCACTTCAGCAGCCTGTTTCTGTTCCCTCTCCTTCCAACTGGTGAAGCTGCCTAGGCCTAGAGACGCCTGCAGTGGACAAGCAGAGAGCTGTAATGTGGAGCGAGCCAGCAGCTCACAAACACCCGTCTCCTTTCTCACCCAGGCGCTTGCAGTTTCTTCACTTTAGATTCCTGGCTTCCAACGCCTCCTCTTTCTGATTCAAATCTATCATCTTCTGCCAGAAGATGGTCTCTATAGGTTATGTTTTCTTCTTACTACAAAAAAGAAAAACCAATGAGTGTTTGCGGCCACCGAGTATCCGTGAGATGAAGCTGGCAACTGATAGTATGCTAGCTTTAGAGGGAGAAGGGTGACCCTGACCACTCCCTACCACTGCAGAGCCAAGTAGTAAGTTACTTGCAAAATGCCTTTCTTTCTGCAATGGGTAAGCCATAACGGGGTCCTACAGGCAAGGGACGGCATGCCCACATGCTCTCTGCAATTCTGTATGCTCAAGGTCTCTTGGGTCCTCTCTGCCCCTGGATCTCCAAAGACCTCCATGTTATGTCTAATATTATGGCCCACCTTCAATTCTAAAATTATCTTTCCCTCCATTTCCCTTATTTGAACTTTTATTTCTTCTTCCCATGTCTATATATGGGTGTTGTGTGGTGTGTGTTCACAGTGTGTAGGCACATGTGAGTGTGTGAATGTGCATGCATGAGGAGATCCAAGATGATACAGTTATGTCTTTTCGCGCCAGTGACTCTCAGTGAGACTCAAGAGTTTCCTGTCAATATGGCTAGTCTTGTTCCAATAAAGCTGGCCTATTCTAGGGACCCGACCTGCACAGTGAGAGGCTGGAATTACAGGTGAGCCACCGTGCCCACCAGCTATGTGTAGGTTTTGGGATTCTAACGCTGGTCCTCTTGCTCATACAAACACTTTGGGTGCTCCCCAGCTCTCTGCCCACTTTTTTTTTGTAGAAGTGACTGAAACTTACTCAGCGCTAAGAAGGAAGGCTAAAGACCTATGAACAGTGAACGCAAAAGACACACTTCACAGCTCTGTGCCAGACCTACAAGTGAGGAGAGGCATCCCTTTCTCCTTTCTTCTCCTTTCTTTATGCTCAGAAAGTCTGAGAACCTTAGTTCTATTTTAGGTAATGTCTCCCAAGCATAGATAGTAAGAATTACCTCATTGCGCTGTCTGTGGGTCTCATGTCTATGGGCCCACAGAGAAGACATATGGGATGTGTTTCTGAGTCTAGGTTATCTTACTGAAAACAATGCTTTTCAGTTCCATTCATTTCCTGAACATTCCCTAACTTAATTTTTCTTTACAACTGAATAAAATTCTGTGGTGTGTGTATATGACATTATCATTTATCTGTTGATGGACATCCAGGCTGGTTTTATTCCCTTGCTATTGTGAAGAGAGCAACAACAAACATGGAGGCAACTGTCTCTACAACAGCAGATACAGCCCTTTGGGTATATGCCCAAGAGTGGTCATACATATATGGAAATTCTATTCTAGTTAGATTTTTGTCTTGTGTGTTTCTGTGTGCGCACATGCACGTTTGCACTCCTGTGTGTGTAGTTTATCTGCGTGTGTGGTGCACACACGTGAGTGTGGAGGCCACAGAACTTTCTCCACTGCTCTCCCTTTTATTGCCCACTTTCAAAGCCTTCCATCTTGTCATCTTACGCTAGCTAAGACTGTGTTAAGTGAAAGTGAAGAAAGTAGACATTCTTTGCTGTTCCTTTTTTAATAAAAATGCTATTCAAGAGAGTGTAAACTACTGTAGCCTCGAGGAAGCTTCTCAAAAAACAAAAACAAAAACAAAACAAAAAACCTTAAAACTAGAGCCTGGGGAAGTGGCTCAGTGGGCAAAGGCCCTGCTGTATAAATGTAAGGACCCCAGCTCAGATCCCCAGCCCATGGCCGGTAACCACGGCTTGATGGAGATGGGTAGATTCCAGAGGCTCACAGGTCAGCAAGCTCAGGGGAGATAACAAGCTCCACGTTCCAGGAGAGACCTTATCTTAAAAATATAAGGGTGATGGAGGAAGGCACTCAAAGCCAACCTCTCATCTTCATATGTACATGTACAGTAAGTAAACATGCTCCCACACATGCACATATACAAATCCATAATACACACACACACACATACACACACACACACACACACACACACACACACACACACATCTGGACCTGACAAATAACTTCAGAAAAATAGGAAAATACACTATCTGTTGTGGTGGCACATGAATGTAATCCCAGCACTGAGGAAGTTGAGGCAGGAGGATTATGGATTCAAGGTAAGCTAGGGTTACATAGTGAGGTCCTGTCTGAGAGACAGAAGTGAGGACTAGGGGTTAATGGACAGACACTGAAACTTAAGGCCACTGATTTGGCTAGCTGGCTGAGTAGCAGGCCCCAGAGGTACCACTGCCTCTTCCCCTCACCACTGGAATTTCAGGTATGTGCCCCAGACCTGGCTTTTACCTGGGTGCTGGGGATGTGAACTCCAGTCCTCATGTTTGTACAGCAGGCCTCTCTCCACCCTCCAAAATCTACACTCCTTAGGTTAAAAAAATAACCAGAATAAAGACTAATTATCATAAATCCTTGTCTATTTATCAATGAAGACATGGCTTTCCTACTCCTCACTGGGGTTAAATAACTCAGGGTCTTAGACCCCAAAGTCATACATCCAGCTCACATGGCATTTTAAATACAATATTTACATGACTAAATAAACATACTTCTTAAAATAGTTAGAGTGCCATAAATTTTTAGACAGTTGTATTAAGATGTTGTATTAAAAATCTACTAGACATTATATCTGCATGGAAAGAAAAACCATGGGGAACTGAGTCAAGGCCAGGCTTGGCTCTTACACGGTCTTCAGATCTCCCGCATCAAATCACACTTTCTATGACCTTTTCTTCCTTGAGGTAAGACACACACAGACTGCAGGCATCTTAAGTACACCATTCAGTGAGCTTTGACAGTTGCATACATTTCTATGATTCAAACCTCATCAAACTATGACATCACCACCAACTATTTTTTTCTTGACTTTCCCTAGTCAATCCCTTCCTGGTTTCAGAGGTAATTACCTTCCTGTTTCTTCCACTGGACTTTATATAGATGTATTAGCTGAATTCTCTTGTGACAAGCTTACACTCGGTTTAATATAAATGTATACTTTCTTCAGGAGTCAGCTCCTCTTTATAAACACAGGTATATGAACCAAACACTGGCTGCTTATCTATTTTCCTGTTGATGACTTGCCATTTTGTCCACTAAGTGCTACTGGCACAAATTACAGACAGCACAGGATACACAGTCACTAGACGGTCAGCTGAGGATTCTGTTTCCTAAACAGCGAGTGGCATATTAATTGCATTAGGGCATTTTTTTTTTTCCTAAAGGCCCAGGTACACTCTGGTAGGTGGAAGGCTACGTTTGCACAGCTTAGTGTAGCTTAGCAGTCGAACCCATTCCTCCTGCCTGACCAGTACTGCCCAAGGCAGGTTCCTCTCTCTACATCACTAAAACATTGTACTTTGTGAAATCCTGGATCTGTTTGTGGTTTTCTTTGGTCTGTCGGCCTCAGTACCTGCTGTCTTTGGTGGCCAGTTCTCACACACCAGGTCTCCTGAAGCAAGTAATGGCTGGTGTTCCTTTTCTGGGTGATAAAAATGTTCTAAAGTTGATTGTGACGATGACTATACAACTGTGTGAACTTAAACCACTGGACTGGACACAAGGTATACAAATGCTTCTCCTTCATCTTTTTCTTTCTTCTCTCTTTCTCTCTTTTTCCCCCTCATCTAACACAAACTGGCATCAAACTTCTTATAGAGCCCAGGCTGGTAACAAAGAAAAGCTGGGGCACCTGGACATTCACACGTAAAATGAGGGCTGGAGAGTGACTCAACAGTTAGGACACTTACTGCTCTAGCAGAGGACCCTAGTTCAGTTCCTAGCACCTATCACAGGCAGTGCATGACTGTAACTCAAACTCCACCACATGATCTTCTGACTTTACTGGGTACTGCACACATACATACATGATTACACGCAAATACATACACATGTGTGTAAATAAAAAGTATTTTTAAAATGTTTAATTCATGTCATGTCTAATACCACAAGACTGTTAGAAATAACAGTGAAAACACAAGTTATAAAAAAAAAAAAGCTGAACTTCATTAAAAGTAAGAGCTTTTGTGCCTCCAATGATACCATAAAGAAAGGGAAATGGGCTGGTGAGATGGCTTAGTGGGCAAAGGCGCTTGCTTCCAAACTCGAGCATGAGTCCTATCCCAGGATCCACATGGCGGAAGAGAAAGGACTCCTGCAAGTTATTCTCAGACCTCCACATGCGTGGACTAAAAAAAATGTAACTAAGACAGACAGACAGACAAACTTCTAGGTATGCTGGTGCATACCTGTCACTGCAACATCAGGGAGGTAGAAGTAGGGGGATCAAGAGTTAGAGGCCAAATGGGTAGGTCTAGCTTGTCCACAACTGAAAAGAGAAAGAGAGGAGAGGGAGAGACAGCTTAGCAGGTGAAAGTGCACAGCACTAAGTTGACCACTTGTGTTCTCTGAGTTTGATCTCCAGGATCAAACAGTGGACTGAGGGACCCGTCTTCCACAAGTTGTCCTTTGACCCAATGGCAGTAGGATATGCCTCCCCAAAGGAAAAAATGTAAATAAATAAATAATAGAGGGAAAGGAAAGGGGAGGGGGAGAAGAGGGAGAATGAGCCTAATGTGGTCACAGGTGCTTGTTAGCCAACATGAGAGGGTGTGAGACAAGAGGAGTGCTACGTCTGAGGCCAGCCTGGCTAGCAAACTAAGGTTGAGTTAAGATAAGCAGTCTCAGCAGAACAAAAACAACAGCTCTAGGGCATCCAATGCCCTTCTCTGGTCTCTATGAATAACATACACACACTCTTACACACGCACACACACACACACCACACACACACTCTCACACACACTCACACATGCACACACACTCTTACACAGGCACACACACTCTCACACACCACACACACACACCACACACACACTCTCACACACACACACATACACACATACACGCTCTCACACAGCACACACACTGTCACACACACAGCACACACACACTCTTACACATACACACACATACACAAACACTCTCACACACCACACACACACACTCTCACACACCACACACACACACTCTTACACACCACACACACACTCTCACACACCACACACACACACACTCTCACATACCACACACACACACTCACACACCACACACATACACACACACACACACACACACATACACACACATAAACACGGTACATATTTAGGCAAAACATTCATACACAGAGAATAAAAATAAATCTTTAGAATAAATTAATAAGCTGGGTGTGGTAGTACACACCTTTAATCCCAGCACTTGGAAGGCAAAGGTAAATGGATCTCTGTGAGTTCGATGTCAGCCTGGTCTACATGGCAAGTTCTAGAACAGCCAGGACTACATAGAGAGACCATGACTCGAAAGAAAGAAAGAAAGAAAGAAAGAAAGAAAGAAAGAAAGAAAGAAAGAAAGAAAGAAAGAAAGAAAGAAAGAAAGAAAGAGAGAGAGAGAGAAAGAGAAAGAAAGAAAGAAAGAAAGAGAGAAAGAAGGAAGTTAAGAAAGAAGTTATGATATCTTACTTAAAGACAATATTTTCAGCCTTTAATTCTGGCATGCTATTACTTATGCATAAGTTTTACATTTACTTTAAATGTTTTATGGAATGATTACACAGATAGATATACATTCTATTATCTCTTTAGGATTTTATTAGTATATCTTGACCGTATGAAGTAATAGATTTCATTATGACATTTCGCACATGCACATAATTTACTTTAGTCATATTAATTCCCCAGTACCCTCTCCTGTGCCTTCTTAAACCTCCTTAGTCAAAATGACTACCCTACTAGACAAGAGTGTGACTCATGGAGATCATGCCACAACTAAACTTAAACCTCTGGTTTGGATCAGGTTTTCCGCTCAACACCAACATGAGCTATACTTACTTTGATCACCTTGATCTACTAGTTTTTTCATATGTATATATGCCTAGGAAACAAAGAAATTCATAAACATTCAACTATTCTCTACTGCATCTCTCAACAACAGTCACTGTGGATTCTCCTGGAAGCTTTCTTCTTCATGTATCTACCTTTTCCAAAATGGTGGTCTCTAAGCAACTCTGCATCCTCATTATAGTGACCACAAGCATGTCTCCTTCATTTCAGCACACACTCAAAGCTGTGAGAGCACAGCGGCAGCACTTCAGACACACACACTCTCACTCACCATCCTGCTTTGCCCTCTGTGCTCATTTGCAGCCGTCTAGCATTTTGGGTTAGAAAACTCTTTCCCCG
Source organism: Rattus norvegicus (assembly GCF_021556685.1). Classification (NCBI taxonomy): domain Eukaryota; kingdom Metazoa; phylum Chordata; class Mammalia; order Rodentia; family Muridae; genus Rattus; species Rattus norvegicus. The sequence goes on from NC_141544.1 coordinate 70,263,519, forward strand.
GAATGTGCTCTTACTATGTCCACATGGTTTAACGTCTTCAACCTAGAAATCTCTAGACATAGACTCTTGTATTGCTTAATGGGACACACTCTGGCCCTAAAATGCTTAAATGACTGTCATGGGGCAAACACCATCTCAAGTATTTGTGGAAACTAATGGCTCTACCTTCACTGGGTAATAGCTCTGGCCAAATTCTGTTATGTAGAGCACAGCCTTTATGTCCTGCAGGTACAGAACAATAGAAGAATCCTTGTCTGTATGGGTTCCAGCAGCTGCTGTCCACATCCCAGAGGGAATAAACGGACCTGGAGATGTGTCGGTTGTTTTCTTCTTCATGTAACTGCTGTCTGTTGGCTCCTTTCTGTCAATCCCATCACCATCCTGTTTGGTGCTAATGTCAGGGTTGAGCTGCTATGTCACTTGTTAAAGGAATGTGAAATAATGAACTCCTGCCCTCAGACTAAACTGCCTTTCATGGTAAATCTCAGCTAACCTGTATTTGGGAAGGGGGAGGGGGATAAGCCAAAAGCATAATTTCCTCAATACAATTTTGAATTTTATTTTTAAACCACACAAGCAAGCCCTGAGCATGAAACATCAACAACAACAATAACAACAACAACAACAACAACATCAACAACAACAACGACGAAACCACCCTACTTTAAAAGCATAAAGAAATATATGGAGTTAAAGAGAAAATTTGTTACACTCTTCACGGATAACCACGGTAAATAGTATGACATACTATAGCCTGTCCTCATCACTGTGAACTACAGATACTCTTCTTCAGGTCTGGATGCAATTCCCTTGATGTGGTACTAGTCAGTTCCTCGCACTTTCTCCCACTCCACCTCTGGTCTCATAGTACAGGTCCGTTCTGCTGACACAGCCTTGTCCATGCCAGGAAAGCTTGCAGACCAAGCCCCAGGTCAGCTCCCTCTTGACCAGCTCACACATTCTCTCCCCTTCGCTGCAGTAACCCCAAGAATTTTACCCTACAGGTATACTCATATATGTACAAAACCACATTTCTTCAAGGATATTTACTACAGTGTCATTTGAATTGTTTTGAGAAGAAAAAACATGAAAGACTCATCAAAAGGACATTAATTAAATGCCATAGTATTATGTTGAACCATCTGAAACTTTTTTCTAGCGTGCTGGTAATCAAACCCAGGGCCTTCCACATGCGAGGTAAGGGATCTACCACTGAACTACATCACTAAGCCCTGTTTCTGCTTTTTCACTGTAGCTTCAGATAGTTCATCCTAGTATTTCCACCGTATGACACAGAGACTCTATGCAATAGAGCCCATTATAAAATCTCCTCCTGGAACTGTCAGCTAAAATAAACTGTCTTCTTTAAGTTGCTTTTGGCCATGATATCATATCATATAAACAAAAAAGTAACTAATACACGCCTTTAAAATGTTTATCAATCAAACTGCAATAAAATGTATTTTAGATTGTGTTTAGTGACTAGTAAGACTGAAAATACATTTCCTGGGGCCAACAAGATCTCTCAGTAGGTTAAAGCGTTTCCCAACAAACCTCATACCTGAGTTCAATGCCTGGGTATGGTAGGAAAAAATTAATCCCCAAAAGTTGTCCTTTGACTCAGATGTGTGTGCATGCAGGGTCGTGGGGTCGCAGGGTCGTGGAGGCATGGGGTGTGCATGCATGCGCATACATATACACACAGAGAGACAAAATAATTTAAAAAATATATTCAAATGGTTTTTTTTTAAGATTTATTTTATTCATATGAGTACACTATAGTTGTCTTCAAATACACTAACTAGAAGAGGGCATCAAATCCCATTACAGATGGTGTGAGCCACCATGTGGATGCTGGGAATTGATCTCAGGCCTCAAGAAGAGCAGTCAGTGCTCTTAACCACTGAGCCATCTCTCCAGCCCTACATTCAAATGTTATGAATCATTTATATTTATAGGGCTGGGTGTGATGGCATAAGCCTTTAATTGACGTATGCTGGAGGCAGAAGCAGGAAAATCTCTGTGAGTTCAAGGCCAGCCAGAGCTATACAACAGAGCAATGCTGTTTCAATAAACAAACAACAAATGAAGAAAAACAAATAAAACATTTATATTTCTTCTGTAATTTTTCTTTATGACTTCAGTGTTTTCTTTCTTTTAAAAGATTTACTTATGCTGGGTTGTGTGCAAGTCTTTAATCCCAGCACTACAGAGACATGGGCAGGTCTATCTCTGTAATTTAAGGTCAGCCTATCCCACAGAGTTCCAAGACAGTCAGGGCTACAAGGAAAAACCCTGTCTTGAAAAAACAAAAACGTCTTACTATTTTTATTTTATTTTATTTTATTTTATTTTATTTTATTTTATTTTATTTTATTTATATGAGTGTTTTACCTTCGTGCACCACACATATGCAGTGCCTGTAGAGGCCAGAAGAGAGTACCAGATTTCTGAAACCGGTTACAGATGATTGTGAGCAGTCATGGATATGCTGGGAACTGACCAAATCTTTTACAAGAGCAACTAGTGCCCTAACCATCTGGTAATCTCTCTGCACTCCCTACAACAGGAGCTAAAATAAAACACTTTCTGTGTGAAAACACTTTACATACTTCATTTTTGGTTCCTTTTTGTTACTTTTGTTAACCTTTTGAACTATGAGGGGGAAATATGTCTTTTGGAATTTGTCATTTCTTGTAGCCACCGTAAATATTTTTGTTACATATGCAATGAGTATCTATTATTAGCCCCCTAGGAACGAAGTCACAGTAAATGCTTTAGATATAAAACGTCTGTAGTCTGCCTGGCATGTGTATACGTGTATTTCATTTCTCACCTTCCAGCATAGCTTTCTGTCTAACCAAGCTAGAGATGTGTTTCTCTACAATGGAAACAAGAATCTACCAGTCACACTTACTGTACCTGCTGTTCCCTCACAGACCGTTCCCTCTCCCATCCCACCCCATTTTAATGGTATGTATCTAATAAAGTTTTCCTCTTTATTTTTCTCCACATAGCTTTCTTTTTTATTACAAAAAAAAAAAGTCCTTAATGCTAGGTGTGGTAGCACACACCTTTAATCCCAGCACTCAGGAGACAGAGGCAGGGAGAGCAGAGTGCCCAGGGCTCTATTGCACAGAAAAACCCTGTCTCTAAATAAATAAATAATAAAAGCCAACCCAATAAAAAGTCCTTAATAATGAAAAGACATATCAATTTGAGACCCACTAGCTCTTTCTTTTCCTCTCTATTTCATAAAATCCTCCAATTCTCACTTGGGCATGTATATAGCCTGGTATTTGAGTTCTTTGTAGTAGGCTTGGGAGACACAGATAGAGCAATAGGGTCTCAGAACTAGAAGTGCTGTATCAATACATAACTGTCTTGTGATGTTGGAGACTAATGCCAAAGGTAAGAATCATATTTAATACAGATGAAAACTGTTTTTCAGAGTATTTTCAATCAGTGGGTGGTCAAATGTGCAGATGCAGAATACACAGACATGGAGACCAATTCTGAAATCTAAACACATTTTCCTCCTATTAAAAACTATCACCCAGGGGCTGGAGAGATGGCTCAGCGGTTAAGAACACTGACTGCTCTTCCAGAAGTTCTCAGTTCAATTCTCAGCAACCCCATGGTGGCTCACAACCATCTGTACTGGGATCCGATGCCCTCTTTGGATGTGTCCAAAGAGAGTGACAGTGTACTCACAGACACAAAGTAAATAACTCTTTAAAATAAGCCCATCAGCCACTCATAGTAGTGTACCCCTTAAATCTCAGAACGCAGTAAGCTGAGACAGAAGGACTGTGAGCCAAAGTATAGCCTGAGTTACAAAAAACTTCCAAGGTAACCCATAACAGACAACAGGAACCTGTCTCAAGAGGCTGGAGGCTGGCTTGGGAGTAAGCGAACTGCTGCTCTTCCAGAGGACTTTTAATCCCCAGCACCCATATGGTGGCTCACACACAACCTTAAAACTCTAGTTCCAGAGGATCTGAAACTCTCTTCTGGGCTCTCTGGGCACTAGGACACATACATACATGATTGATATATATATGTCACACACACAAACAAAACACCCATGCACACAAAATAAATAAAATCTTAATAAAAAAAAAAACTTGTCTCAAAAACAAATTGGTATAAAGAAGACTTATCCATTAAGGGCATGCACTACTCTTGCAGTACAATTTGGTTCCCAGAACCATAGAACTGCAGCTCCAGATCTGACACCTCAGGCCTTTGTAGGCACCGGAACTCACACGCATATACCCACACAAGAAACACACATATAAATCACATAATTAAAATGAGTCTTAAATAAGTAAACATATATGCAATCAAAACCTACCAAACAAACAAACTGTATCTGTGATCTCCTCCCCTCCCATAATTAAGGTTTTAACACTCTGTACTGCCCTTCAGGTAACTGTCCAATGACTTCGGCTAGAGGCTCACTAAAATTATCTGGCATTGTAGCAGTAAATGTGACATCTCTCCTAGGTCTGTAGTCCATGCCTTAACATCACATAATTTTTCTTTGTCGTATGAATGGGATTTTGGAAGAATCCCCTGCCCTGGTGAGTTAATGTTTAAGCCAGCTGCTGTGTGTACTACCGCTAAAGTTTATTTCAGAAATTGTGTTTTAAAGTCCTAAAAATTTTCTTGTTCTTATAGCAATCCATTGTTAATTTATAGCAATAGCAGTTTCTCAAATATTTGAGGGTATTTTGGGACAAAAAAAACCCCACATATTTTTATGTTATACTCAACTTAATTTCTCTAAGATTAATTTATCTCTTTGGCTAGGTCTTTCTTATCTATACGGTTGCTGCTCCTTAAATATACAATAATTCTTGGTTAAGCAAACCAGTGTCTGGTGCTTCCCAGCACAGCTGTTGTCAATGGCAGCTGTGCTGTAAAAAGCATACTTCCCCTGGATACGGTGGAATAGACCTGTAATCTCTAGACTTGGGAGACGGAGCCAAGAAAACAATTTCCAAGCCGCCTGGAGCACATAGTGAAACCGTATCTTTAAAAGCTCCCTAGCCAGTGCACCTTGGCTAAGAACCACTTTTTCAAAGATTTTGTATTGTGTATGTATGCTTGTGTATACAGGTGCCACAAGTGTGAAAGGGCCCGCAGAGCTAGGAGACGGGGTTGAATCCCCTGGATCTGCAGTTACAGGCAGCTATGAGCTCTCTGGTGTGGGTGATGGGAACCAGACGCAGGTCCTCTGGAAGAACAGCAAGCACTCTTACCCACTAAGCCGTCTCTCTAACCCCACGAACCAGTTTTAATATATGTGAAAATCACTCCTCCTTGCCATGGATGTGCTTGCTGAATACAGACATTTGAGCTATTAAAAGTATCTGTGAGCAGAAGTCAGTAGCCGGGTGTGCCTCTGCAGGAAAGAGGCCTAGAGTCACAGTGGAATTATAATTCCCTACATGAGAATGATGGGCTGCAGAGCCCAAGCTGGAAAATGCCTCTAATTTATGCAGGTTTGCTACAGTAGGTGCTCCATTTCTGTTGTGATAAAACACCCTGACAATAGGAAACAAAGCTTTAATGGGCTTCCAGTTCTTACCGTCTACCACTGAGGGTAACAAGGCAGAAACTTGAAGCAGGTCACATCATCTCTATGACCAAACAACTATAGCCTTGCTTGGATGCTTGCTCTCTTAGCTAGCTTCCCCTCTGACTATTCAGGACCCTCTGCCTGGAGGATGATGTAGCCCACAATGGCCTCAATCTCTCTTTGTCAATTAAGAAGGAGATAGTCTTCCACAGACAGGCCCACAGTACAGCATGATCTAAATAATTTATATATTGGGTCTCTTCCTGGGAATTCTAGTTTGTGTCAAGTTGACAAAACCAACCAGCATAGTATCCTACCAGGGACCAGGACTGCTGTTTTCATGTCTGGTAACCCATGGTACCTAGGTACTTTCTTACCACTCTGAATTCACTCTGAATTTTAATCCGGGTTTTTCCAGAACTGATTGAGAAAACTTAGCATGAAGCAAGCATGAATGAGATTTACAAATCTCTCTGCAGGATTCGGCATTAATTTGAATCCACAGCTGTCATAATGTTCAGAAATTCCAAACGTTTCCTTCCTTCCTTCCTTCCTTCCTTCCTTCCTTCCTTCCTTCCTTCCTTCCTTCCTTCCCTCCCTCCCTCCCTCCCTCCCTCCCTCCTTCCTTCTTTCCTTCCTTCCTTCCTTCCTTCCTTCCTCCCTTCCTTCCAGATTTATTTTTATTTATATAAGCACACTGCAGCCGTCTTCAGACACACCGGAAGAGCGCACCAGATCTCATTACAGATGGTTGTGAGCCACCATGGTGTTGCTGGGACTTGAACTCAGGACCTCTGGAAGAGCAGTCAGTGCTCTTAACCGCTGAGCCATCTCTCCAGCCCCTTCGAACATTTTCAGTCTCGAAAAATCACCTTCCCAGGCTCTTCCCAGGTTTGAGCTCTAAGTTGTATCCCTATTGCCTCATTTTCTGTTTGTTATCTAACTACCACTTTTTTCATTATACAAATAAAATATATAATAAACTATTAATACCATCTTCATTGATTTTCCCCTCAAAATTCCAAAAACACTTAAAATAATGCTGTATTTTTGCTCTCTATGTCCTGCTTAAACAGTGACTGCCAGGCCAGTCCATGCCAGAGGAATTAATTTTTTTTCTCAGAGAAAAAGATTATCTGTCTTAGTTATAATTTTATTGCTATGAAGAGACACCATGACCAAAGCAAGTCTTATAAATAAGGCAAATCTTTAATTGGGGCTGGCTTACAGTTTCAGAGGTTTGGTCCATTATCAGCATGGTGGGAAACATGGTAGCAATCAGGCAGACATGGTGCTGGAGGAGCCAAGAATTCAACATCGAGATCCAAAAGGCAGCAAGGAGGAGACTGGGATTCCGTGCTGGGTGGAGCTTAAGAACTTGATGCTTCCTCCAACAAAGTCACACTTACCCAAACAAGGCTACACCCCCTAATAGTGCCACTCACATGGGCCAAGCTTTCACACATGAGTACAGGGGGAAAACCTATTCGACCACCACACTAGCTAAATACCTTTTCTATAATTCTGTAAGAAATGTATTCAACCATTAGTTTATATCAATATTGACTCGCAGGTACCTTATTTGCTGAGTCACAATTCGATGCTAAATTATTTTATTGTATGGCTCAAACTGTTCAAGCCTTAGCTATCCCACTCTACACACAGAGACTCACAGACATACACAGGGTTGGGAGGAGAGAGACACACATAGACACACAAACACACATAAATACACACATGCACAACTTCCATTTGGACACTATAAGATGCTTGAGGTGCATCTTGATTTCTCTGCTCCTGCTGTAAGGAAAGTTTATTTTTTTAAATAAAGAATGCAATTTAGAAAGCATAATCTTGGTGCCAGGTGTGCTCATTTCTACTGATGATATTTTCTAGAATTCTATAAGAAATGTAGTCAATTATTAATTTATATCAATATGGGCTTCTGGAACCTGTCAGCTCACCAGCCCATGTAGACACACATACCAACATTTACTTCTATTAATATTTATAATAATTTCAATTAATAATATATCATTATTTATATTACAATAACTTATACATTATAATATAATAAATGATTAATGTATCAATATTTATGTTGAGACAAACAAGATTCTACCTATATTGTTAATTCTTACCTAGCGTTACAGGGCTCAGTGCAATCTTCCTTCCTTGCTCATTCACAACGCCTTTCTCTGATGAGAACCTGGCTCCCAATATCTACTTATTTCAGATCTGTTCAATACACTGTGAAGTAACTCTAGAGCAGCTAATTTACACCACTCACGTGGTTTTTTTTTTTTTGTTGTTGTTGTTGTTGTTTTTGTTCCTTTTTTTTTTTTTTTTTAGAGCTGGGGACCGAACCCAGGGCCTTGCGCTCGATAGGCAAGCGCTCTACCACTGAGCTAAATCCCCAACCCCTTGTGGTTTTATTAGGGATCAACTGTTACCATACACGTCCAAGGCACTTTAGAATAGGAACAACTTCTTTGCATCTTCAGAGCCCCAAATGACAGGCAGTATATTACTCAACTATTTGTTGAACATAGCTAAATCTATACAAATAACAAATTATATTGTGATCATTAATAAGCATTCTTTGTGATAGACCCGACTCCAACTTATTCAAGCACAACTCAATCTCATGCAGACCTATTCAACTGCCTTGATGCAGCTTCCGTCCAGTGAAGTTCTGCTGGTGTTAGTGAGTGCCTGTGAGTGCAAGAGGAGGGAGCCCAGTGAGGAAGTCATGTTCACCAACCTACATCTGTCATCACTACTTGAGCAATGACGCTAAGGCTGGAAGAATCATCAAAATCATCAAGATCCACATCCAGAGATCAGCTACGGAGTTCCAGTACAGCGGATGGATGTGACAGGCTAGACTAGTGGGTGTTCAAAAGTACTTACTGGATGAAGGCTGGCTCAAGAGTGAAGGCTTGCTGCCAAGCCTGATGACCTGAGTTCAATCCCCAGAATCCACATGAAAGAAGGAAAGCATTGATTTCTGTAAGCTGTCCTGACTTCCCATATGTGCACCATGGTTTGCACATGTACACATACACTAACTAACATACTTGCCTGTAACTCTAGCTTCGGCAAATTTAACACCCTCTTCTGGCCTCCACAGGTAATACCTTCAAGTACACAATTATACACATAACTAAAAAAATGGTTGGGGAGATAGCTCAGCCAATAAAGTCAATGAGGACCTGAGTTCAGTTTCTAGCACCCCACCACCACCACACACACATATAACATAGCACATGTGACTTGAACCCTGGAGAGAGAGCAGCAAGAAGCTTCAGGTTTGGAGAGAGACCCTGTCTCAAAAACAAACAAACAACACTGGAGCACAACCAAGGGATGTCATTCTTGACCTTTTGGATGCACACACATATGTATGTTCATGTGTGTGCATACAAACACACACAGGAAAAAGAGGAAAAAGGTTCTGAGCCACAAGGGTTGTATACACTAATACAACTGCAACCATGTATCCTCAATGTATCTTTGACCCACATCAGTGAGTGATCCTAACAGTGATGTGAAAACAGCCTCTGATGTCAGAGAAAGTACTCATCAGACTCTCAGCATCCTCAGGCTTGAAGTCAGAGTATAGCAGCCCCCGAGAAGACTTTAGTGATCACAGTGTTTACAGCAAAGCACCCATTTCACAGCAGGAGCTCAGTAAGTTAGCTACCTTTCTCCTCCTCCCACGGGCAAGAGAAGCAGTGAGCTGGTGCCCTGGACAGTCTCCATGCCCATATATCCTTTACCCCTCTGGAACTTCCCAGAGCTAACTCTCCCCATTATCAGCTCTTCCCTCAACAGCAATTTATTGCTTCCTCCACATTTGACCTTTTGCTTCCAAAATATAAAGGGATTCTTCACAGTAACAAGAAATCTGCTTTTTCTGTGTACCTTTTCACTTCACCACTCCTTCACTGGCTAATCCTTCCTGGCCCAAACCAGTGAAAAGCCTTCCTTGGGGGTCAGGGACTAATTTTATCAAATCAAAGATGGTCCTGAAATTCCACCCCTTGTGTTGATCTTATTCTTTTCTTACTTTTTCTCCCCAATTAGGAATTCTTGCTTCTTTCTCACTTGAGGTCCCGTTTTTATTACTCATTTTCCTTTTATGTTTTTTTTTCTGGTTATCTCTCTCTCTCTCTCTCTTTCACACACACACACACACACACACACACACACACACACACACACAGCTTCCTTTTAATTTTCATGTTGCTTTACATCTGGGGATAGGCAAAGTTCTCATTAGAACATTCAGAACAAATAAAAGTTTATTTGGAACATGCTAAACTACCTCACCTTGTAAAAGATCTACTTCATCCCAAGTCTCCACTTTATCAATTAATCTGGCTCTAATCTCAAAACAAATAAACTCAGATCTCCTTACCAAATGCTATTATTTTTATCCCATTATGTTTCCCTGTTCATTACCATGTTAGCTTGGGCCCTTTTTACATGTTTGGCTCTGGACGGTTTTGCTCTCAATCCTCTTCCTGTTCTTTATGTGTTTTATACCCATCCCAACATTCCACTGATCTTTTCCTCTAATTCACCAAATCCTGTTATGTTCCTCCCGCTTTGGAGCTTACAGCAGCATTAGCCCTCTGTATACAGAGTTCCATACCCATGAATTCAGCATTTTTTTTTTTTTTTTTTTTTTTTGGTTTTGGTTTTTGGTTTTCTTGAGACAGAATTTCTTTGTGTAGCCCTGGTTGTCCTGGAACTTGCTTTATAGACCAGGCTGTCCTTGAACAGAGTCCTTGTTACAGAGTCCTGCCTGTCTCTGCCTCCCTAGTGATGGGGTTAAAGGCATGTCACTACACTGCAAATTCAACCACAAATATTGGGAGAAATGTTTAGCTATACTGACTACAGATGCTTTCCCTTGTTAGCCATACTGCGTATCTATAGCTGCTTTCCCCTTGTGACTGTTTTCTGAAGTACAACACAGTATGGGCCTCTGTGGTAATGTGCATAATTTCAGCACTTGAGACACTGAGTAGTCTAAGCTATACAGTATGGACCTGTTTACAAAATAGAACCTCAAAAGAAATACAGCATTAATAGACATATTCAATGCACTGCATAATGATATTTACTTACTCACAGCCCACGACTCCAATAGTGCTCCCTTAACACCATAACAGAGTTGAAGATTCCTATTATCTCATATTTTACTGTATCCTTTTCTATGCCTGTATATGTTTATACATATGTGTATACCTATAGCCAATGCCATATTATAACTGTCTATACAATAGCAGTAACATAGCAGATAAGTTTGTAGTCTGGAAGAACAGACTGTGGCATAAGACTTATATACATCTAGGCCTACAAGCATTCACTATATGGTAATGAAATTATGCTTTCACACTTCTCAGGCTGTATCTCATCTTTATAACATATAACTGAATTCATACAGCATTTAAACTGTATGATGTATTACAAGTAACCCATAAGCAATTTAAAGTATATAAGAGAATGTGTATAGGTTACGTAAATAATGCAAGCATTATGCCATTGTGCATTATGACATTTTGAAGAGTTAATTTTTTAAAAGTATGTGTATGTGTGGCATAGGGTATGTATACCTGACTGCAGTTGCTTCAGAAGGAATGAGGTAACAGATTTCCTAGAAGATTAGAGTTCCAAGTGGTTGTGATCCATTGCACATGGGTGCTAAGACCCAAACTTGGGTCCTCTGCAAGAACAGTGTATACTCTTAATCATGGAGTCATCTATCCAGCCCCCTGAAAGATACTTTTATATTTTAAAGTTTTTATACCTGTGGAGGGAATCTTAGAAAATAAAATCTACATACATACCAAAGGACAGTGTACCCTTGCCCAACAACTATTACATCATGTCTAAACTCTGAGACTTGGCTTTCAGTCTCACCCACCCACATCTACCTGGCACAACACACAAGAGCATGGGTAACTAGCTGGTTTGCTCTCCCTCCTATCCAACTCAGACACCCAAGCTTCTCCTGTTCTCTCAGTATAATCACTTCTCTTAAGTTCTTGCGTTCCCACTGCAATGACCTTTTACCTTTCTCTGCTTGTCCAACTCCTACCTACCCTTCAAAGTCCAAGGCAAGTCTCCAAGCTTCCCTTACAAGCTTCCTAGCATTTCTGGCTAACACAAACTCTCTTCCTATACTCTGGGCCCCACCACTCCCACTACTTGGTAACTTGTTATATCACACTCTTTCTTTCCTTGATAATTTACTCTCCCCTACCCTACTGGTGTTTTTCCATTAAAATACATCCTTATTCATCTTTCTCCATTTGAAAGACTTTAGTGATTTCTTTTCTGGGTCTATTAACTTCTCTTTCTTTGACCATAAGGCTTCCTTCTTGAAGAACTAATTTATATTTACTATTCCCTCTTCCTTATTTTCCAGTCACTCTTCAGACAGCTAATGCTGACTTTCATTCCAAAAACTGCTTACACCAAGCTCACCAAAGGCTTCCCCACTGCCAAATACAGGCCATCTGTAGAAAAGACCTGCAGCTCTGGCAGTGTGGCAGCATGAGTTTCCTTTGAAGAGCTCCTCCACCCCACTCTTAAATTCAAACAGGACTTCAAACGTGGGCTGACCTCAGAGGTGTGGCACAGAGCTAACAGCTAAGACGCCCAGCACAAGAAGGAAAGCTGTCTGGGGCTTTCCTCACCTTCTTCAGGCTTTACTGTGAACACTCTTAGTTCAGTGGTCTTGCCCAGTATACATCCATGACTCTCCATTTTCTGCTTACACTATCCCAAGTCAAATTCTGTTGCTAATAACTAATGAGAATCTGTTCCTGCATGTGGTGCAGAAATCGTAGAACTGGTACCTGTCTTGGGATGCCATCTTTTGTTTTTCTTCTCTATGGCTTCTGCTGTTTAAGAAATTACAGCAGCCAATGTGAGAATTCCTTCACCAGAGATCCCAGGATGGCTTCAGTAATTGGGAGGTAAAGATATCAGGGGTTCCTCAACCAGCCACATAATAGGCAAATGAAAATAAGGGGTCTTTCCTAGTTTTTCGTCCTCCTCTTCCTCCTCTTCTTCCTCCTCATCGCATAGGTTAATCTGGCAGCCAGTGAATGGTGTAGGGAGTCCCTTAATTACCTGCTGTGGGTGCTCCCCAGTCTTCCCCACGTTTTCTTACGAGCCGAGCTCACTATTTACTCTTTCTATATTCTCTTTAGCACCTATGGTGTTGGGCAAACGTAAGACTCAATAAATACTTGATGAACTGAATTAAAAACACAGTATTAGCACATTAATAGGGGCAACTTATCAAGCCCTACTGATCTAATTAAAAGATCTGGCCTTCTGAAGTAGCACAATTGTACCCACATGGAAAATTTAATGAGAAAAAGAAAAATTATCCAATTGAACAGTTAACAGTTTTCCTATTAGTAAGAGTTTCACAAATATTTTCTGGATAACAAGCTCAGAGAAGAAATGCCTAAGATGCACATGTACATATGGAAGATTACACATTTAAGGGATCTAACTCCGTAACTAAAGTTAAGATAATATGTAGAAGCAAAGCCAATTAATGTCAAATCAACTTTTGTTAAAGATATGTTCAATACCCTTGATATAATAAAGTACGGTGGTCACGTTTAACACGTTTTTCAGTGTACGTTAGTGACAAATTCAGTTTTAGAGGACGCAGTTCCTATGGTTGGAGTGTTCTAGCTCTGAAACACTGCAACACTATCTAGAAATACAATGAAGATCATGCCCTTGAACACAGAGGTCCTGAAGGCTAGCAGTCAGATAAACACACATACCTGTGGCTTTGTGATAAGTGCAAACATATAAGTCTAGGGACTACAAAAAAGAAAATAGTTACCCTGCTGAAAAAAAAAAAAACCAGGTAAACATATGAAAAAAGTTTGAAAGCAAGGCATGGTGGACAACTGTAAGTCCAGCACTTGGAAAAAGACACAAGTGGATCTCAAGAACTTGAGACTAGCCTGGTCTACATATGGAGTTCCGAGATATACTATCTCACACAACAATATCAACAACAACACTTTCACAAAGTAACTCAATACTAGTTCAGGGATGAGGAAAGTTCATGGTTGTAATGAGCTCAAGAGAATTCTAAACTACAAGGACAAAACACTCTTTGCCACTGACTTGAAAAAGAAAAAAAAAAGTGTATGTGTTGAATTAACTCACACTATCAATACAAAGACCCTTTTAAACAGCATGTAGTTTGAAACTTCGAAGAGAGCTTATCACAAAAACATGTCAAGGTGTAGGAGCCACTTTTCCTGGATTAGCTACCACACCTCATAAGACACCCCCCCTTTAAAGCCATGGTGGCCATTACAAAAACAAACAACAAACAAACAAAACACTATCACAATGGGACGCAACAGTTTGTGGGGAGCCTGGTACATCTACATCACAGTTCTCCCTTGTGTTTCTAGAAACATCATGGAAGAGGGGGAGGAAAGATTGAAAGTGCCAGAATACCAGTAAGTCAGCTGTGAAAGGGTCTCTCTTAGAAATGGCTCCAAACCAAGATAAGAATGGTGGCAATCTCAATGGACATGCTAATGTGGAAGGAAGAAAATGTGCCCAGTTCCTGTCCCTATACAAAAAACTTACAGTAATTCATGACTGTTGGGGGGGGGGGGGAGTCGGCCTCACCCAAGAATGAACCCTCCCCACTTACAGGTTGTCCAATTGGGAATGGTCAAACTTGAAACTAGATTAAAAACTACTAACAAAAATAGCCTCCGATTCTAGGCGGTGAGGCACCTTTAATCTCAGCACTTGGGAAGCAGAGGCAGATCCTGGATCTTTGAGATCAAGGCCAGCCTGGTCTACACATCGAGCTCCAGGACAGCCAAGGATATACAGAGAAACTCTGTCTCGAAAAACAAAACAACCCAAAGTTTGTTGTTGGCTTGGTAAGATGGCCCAGGAAGTACTTGCTGCCCTGCCTGACAAGTTGGGTCCAATCCTACAGCAAAAATTTGTCTCTCAAGTTGTCCTCTAACTCCCATATATACACTGCAAATGCAACCCCCAACTCTCTCTCAATAACAAACGTAATTGAAAAATCTAAAACTATTGGTGTGAGGTATGAGGGCACACATCTGCCATCCCAGCACTTGGGAGATAAAAGCCTGAGGATTGCTACATATTTGAGGTCAGTGCAGGAGCAGAAACCCTATATTAAAAACACACACATACACACATGCACACATGCTCAAGGTATATGTCCATTTACATACCAAAGATATCTTATTTAAGGAGTCTGTTACTACTATTACTTGATACGGAGGGGAATTACAAGGAGTGGATAACCATCTCTTGAGAACCACCCAGGTTAGCAACAGCAGGGATCTGAATTGCATTATCTGAGTGAGGGGGTTCAAAGGTTCACATGGAAGGTTGTGGGGCAAAAGTTGAATATGCAACTTAAGGCTTGCCTAGGGAAACCCTGGAATACAAGCAGAACAGTCTGGACATTGTACCAAGCTTAAGGTAATTTTCAGCCCTGTGTGCTGAGCAGAATAACCTGGAGAGTTTTACGAGATATACCAAGAGCCTACCTCCCTCCAGATCACAGGTAATATCTGGGAAGTGAAACAGGGTGAGTATAACAAACAGCCCAGTTAGGAACCACTGAGCTTGACCACCGGAAGGAACGACGTGAGATAGCGTTAAGACCTGGGTTTACTGAAATGGTTCCCAGCATGCTATCTGTGGAAGCTTCTAGCTGGTGTTAAACACACACTCACTCTCTCTCTCTCTCTCTCTCTCTCTCTCTCTCTCTCTCTCTCTCTCTCTGTGTGTATGTATGTATGTATGTATGTATGTGATGTAAAACTAGGTCACTGTAAAATCTTTTTAAAACTTCTGTGATGTTCTATAGACAACTAAGCTAGAAAATAACTATTCTAAGTGGCCCTTACTACACTGAATGGAAATGCTTTTGTATCAAAAATGTTCTACGTTTCACCAATGCACAGACGCCACAAATCTACTAATGTTAATCTATACAAAAGTCATACTGTTTAGACTAAGTGCCCAATCTTTTGACGTTGTGACACAATCTTATCGTTTACAAGGTTCACTCTCTAGCGCCACACAATGAAATTAAGGAAAAAAACCCTCAAGGTATGGAATAAGTTTTCAGTTTTGGGTTGTACCACTTTTTTTTTTTTTTTTTTTTTTTTTGCGATTGCTAGGCAAGCACTCTACCACTGAGCTAAATCCCCAATCCCCTTTGGGTTGGACCACTTTTATGGTCATTCTGGGTCACAAGTAGCTGGGGGGGCCTTAGGCATGCTTCTTGTTACAGCTTTCGTTTACAACTCTTGGCTTCAGAAAGTGGAATGATTACAATGAAACTTCCTTAGTTTGCAACAAATACTTTGTGTACTTCCCAAACAAGTGGAAACATAGTATCTGTACAGCAAATCAAGCTTTCTGGGGGAAAGGCAAAGATCATCAAGGAAACTGTTGGACCAGCAAAAAGCAAGTCTGACTGGTCATGGGGAAAAGCTACTAAAGGGTCCACTTACTCGTCAAAGTTTCCTTTAGAGCTCTGTCACAGTTACGTATAACGTGGGCCAGAACTATCATGTATGTTATTTCACTCTTCAGTGGTAAATTGTTATTTGAACATTAGTTGAATATGGCAGTTTGTTTTGGTCTCTTATCTATAGGTGAGGTCAATAAAAGCAAAAAAAAAAAAAAAAAAAAAAAAAAAACTCTATCCCCAAAATGCCCAACCTTAACAAAAGTCCAGAAACCTCACGCTTGTTCAGGAAATTTGAAATCCGGTGAGAGTGCCATTCGCTTGGATCAGTACTATTCAGAAGCAAAAAGATGGGCTTCTTAAAAGAAAACGCCTGCCTAACTCTCCGACACAGGGGTGAAAGTTACAAAAGCAAGCAGCACGAGTTTGACGAGTAGGTCAGAAGGAAAGTCAGAAGACACGTAAATTGATGGGAGAGATGGCAAAAGGTGAAGAAGGCTAGCAAAGGCCACCCGGCAGGGACCTGGCTGCCCAGCTCTTTATGCACCCAGGACAGCATGGGGCCTCTGTCCGCCGGCGCGCACCGGGAGCAGGGAGAGCTCCCCCAGGCCTGGCACCGAGGATGCGAGCATGCCGGGGTGAAGAGACCGATCGTCCCGAGCCAGGTGGGAGCTCTGGGGACCCCAGGAACCAGGGAAACTCAGCCTACCCCTCACCTCCTGCTGCTAGGAGGGGGTGGGTGGAGCTGAGCCCGGGGCCGCCCCCCGGAGCCGCCCCCGCAGCCGCGGTCCCGGCTGTCAGCGCCCCCTCCCGCGGCCACTCACCCGCCGGTGACGCGCTCCGGGCCACGGCGGCGGCGACCCCCGCCTGGGTCATGGTCCCAGGAGCGGAAGGCAGCGGTGTCTAGCCGTCTAGGCGAGCCTCTGGGTCCGCAGCCGCCGCCTGCTTCTGCGGGGCTGGGGGAGCGCGGGCCCGGGCCCTCCTCTCCCCCCGCCCCCGCCGCCTCTCCTCGCGGCCACCGCCGCCGCAGCGAGCCCGAGCCCTCGAGGCCGGAGACCCGGCGGCAGCACGGCCTCAACTTTCCCAGCCCCCCTCCCCCCGCCCCTCCCGCCCCTCCCGCGGCCGCGGCTCTGCACGCGCACAGCCTAGCCTGGATGCGCCTCGCGTCCGCCCCAACCAATCGGCCTGCCAATCCGGTGCTGGGGAGGATGCCGCGGTAGCCAATCAGAAGCCGGAGTTTCGCTGCGCTAGGCTGGAGGGCGGGAGGAGGTGGAGGTAAAAGCTAGGAGGGAACAGGCCTCAGGCGGCCCAATGACCAAGGCCGGGGGGCGGAGGTGTGCAAGTTGGGTTGAAAGAACAGGAAATATTCTTAAAGGTAGAGTGACAGGCAGAAAGGCAAGCCAGTAGGTGGATGAGAAAGAGGTGGGCCTGGTTCCTTAAAGGGAACGCTTTGAGAATCTAGAAAAGATGTTTGAAGAAACTTCCTTGCATCCTGCTCTGTGTTATGCTTCTGGCAGCTTTCAGTGTAAGATTGGAAGAAAAAAAAATTGAAGAGGAGGAGGGCTGCAAAGGTTTTCAGAGATAGACAAGACCCTTAGCCTGGAGGATTAGAAGGTGGTAAACGGAGGTGGAGAATCCAGTCCTGTGTGACTTCCCTCAGTCCAAGATCTTTGCAGACCCGAGGCTGCTGGAATTCGTATACTGTGGACTTTCCAAGTCCTTTACTCTCACGAAGACTATTTTCAGAAGTGTTCTGCAGCCCCCAGCCAAGGGAATGAGTGCGTGGCTTTGGGGAATGGAATTAGAACACTAAATTTAGGCTACTAGACACCCTTATTTAGGACCGGGGACCTCAAGAGTCCTCTAAGGTGCGTTTGGAGCTCTTGAACCGTGGTCCCAGCTACCTTTTTCTAGTTTTCATTTCACAAGCCTACCTCCCTGAGACAGGTGTCTGATTCTCCTCCACCTAGTGGTGGTGAAAATTTTATGAGCTTTTCACAACCAGATATAGCCAATTGGACTGGAACCCAGGGCATAATGGGAACTACTTGAACATATGTACAGTGGAAACAGACCTAGCATTGAGAAAAAGGTAAACAATAACTCCATTTTATGTTTCCTCCACACTTTGAAAAACCTGTGATAAAATAGGCCGTTGCTGTTGCTTCAAACTTAGTGCTAATAAGCAGTTTGATTTCCTTTTCACTTCCTTGTCCCGTCTGAGTCAGGCCAATGAGTTTTAATTAGCTTTTGGATAGATTTGTCATTCCCTAGTCCAAGCAGCAGAGACCTTATGATCAGAGCTGTAATAGTAATACTAATAACACATCCATGAAACTATGTTATATGCCCAGCTACACGAAATCATTTCCATGTTAGTAAAAATATAAGGTTTTATGGGTAGCAAATATTAAATCCTGGCTACACATAACTTCCTGAACTATAATAAATTAATTATAATTTAAAAACCAAACATTTTGAGGTTTTGTTGTTTGAGACAGAATCTAAATGTGTAGACTAGGCTGGCTTTGAACTCGCAGAGATCCAGCTGCCTCTGTATCCTGAGTATGAGTGATGGAATTAATAGTGTGCATATCAAATCCACATGCAAAGAAAAGTTTTGATGATTCAGAAAACAGAACTTGAGAGGTTTTTGAACCATTGTTAATGTTTTGGACATAATTTAAAAATAGACGAGGTAAAAAAACAAGCCAGATAGTGATGACAAGAACTTTATTCCCAGCACTCAGCAGAGACAGAAAGATCTCTGTGGGTTTCAGATATCCAGGGCTACACAGAGGAACTGTGTCTTAAAAACAAATAATCAAACAAAACAAAACAAAAACCCAATTATTTCTTATTGATGAAGGCCAGAATATTAACTTTTAATTTTAATCTTCATTTCCTGATGGAAGTCTAAATCTCAAACTAGTGAGACAGTTGGATGGCTCAGAGTAAAGGTGTTATCTGCCAACAAGCCTGGGGACTTGAGTTTGAGCTTCAGAACCTACATGGTAGAAGGAAAGAAGAAACTCCAAGTTGTCCTCTCACCTCCATACATGGGCTGTGCATGTTAGCATGAACATATATATACACATATAAATGAAACATGAAAAAATAAAGTTCAAGTCTCAACTAGGAGTCTTGCTAGCTTTATTCAACATCACTTATTAGATTGAGATGACACTTAAGTGTAGCTGGTGTATGCTTAGTGTCTCTATTGGTAATAACATACAGTATCCACCTGAAACTAGTCATTCTACAGGTCAAGTCCCTCAGAATCTGATTTTCACCCACTTACTTGAGGCCCCTGGATGTTGCAGAAAGATTTGCATGATGCTTATTTGCACCCTTGGATTCATTTCCTGAAAGGAAACTTCTGACAAGGGTTGAAGACAATGTCAGTAGCTGCTCTGGGCAGAAGCTCCAGGCTCAGGTCCACCTATTCCCTCCTTGCTCTGACAGGCAATCATTGAAACAAAGAAATGTGTCTCTTTCCAGAGTTAGCCCTCTCTTCCACCCACCCACATCCTCTGCTACCAGGACCACTGAATGTTCACTTGTGACCATGTGTCCAACTGCTACACTGAATTGCATAGTTAGGTTTATAGATCATGGCTTTTGCCCGCAACCACACTCTCAAACTTGCCTTTGTAACCTTCACAGTTAGGCCTTCCATCTTGTTTTAGAAGCGTATCTTTGGCTTTATGAATAGGATTGGTACAAGTGTTTATTTCTATGATTCAAGAAGAAATATCTCAGTTTTTTCCAGAGCCTGTAATTTTTATTTTAGATTCTTAACAGTCTGTTAGGGGTCCAGATAAGTCCACACCATCACCAACACTAAACTGTTCAGTCTCACTATGTAGTTCAAGACATTAAACTAGTGACCTTCCTACTTAAACCTCCCTAGTGTGCTGGGATTACAGATGTTAACAGTGTATACTTTTTCTAACTAGATGCTGGGCATATTCCTACATACACTTTTAAAAGCATCTCTCACTGATGTGTAAAAGTTCTTTGTATGTTGTACTAGCGTTTTCAGCCATTGTGTGATTTGGGTTTTGCTTTTTATAAGAATCACTTATATTTACTCACCTGTTTCATCCCCATAACCACCCTGCTATATAGCTGTTGTCATCACTTAACGAAGTTGGAGACAGAGAGCAATCAGCAGCAAAGGTCACAATGGAGATGGCATGTCCCCATATCTTCATAGTCCATCTTCTCATTGATTTATTATGACCCTATCAGTCTAATTATGCAATTGCTCTATCTGTTCTCCAAAAATGGAGAGGCGAGATCTGAATCTTAGTCAGGTAAGTCCTTGATGCAACTAAAACACATCTTTTCATTTAGAAATCCACTCTTAGAATGTCAATATAAAGCTTTATTGTTCTAGAAGCCCTTTGAGCTATCTTCGAATTTGTTCATGAAATACCTGTTTGGCCAGATTGTGAGTCAAGATTTTCTGAAAAGTCCTACAATGTGAATTTCCAGCTGAAAACAAATCCACTACCCCAACCTCCTCTTTCCTCAGTCCCAAGGGTATTGAGGCTTGTTACCTTAAATGCCATTTTTATATCAGAAAAGGTCCATAGTCTTGTTTCTTAATGTCTTTAAAAGCACTGCCAGGTCCTGCACGGTGATGGTACATGGCTTCAATCTTAATACTCGGTAGAAGGCAGGGCAATCTCTGTGAGTTCAAGGCCAGCCTGGTCTACATAGTCAGTTCCAGGTCAGAAAATAATAACATTTAAGTCTATCTGATTACCTCTGGAACACACCTGTGATACTTTATCTAAAAGCATACTTTATTGTGCAAGATCACACAGACTTTTGACTTCCAGTTGTTTTTCTTTAGGTGCACAGGACATTTTAACAATTGTTTTGGAGACAGGTTCTTTCTATGTAGCTCTGGCTGTCCTGGAGTTCTACCACACCTTCTATAACACCTGTCTTTCATTCCTTCTTTAATGACTTATTCTGTTGTCCAGGTTGGTGCTGCTCAGTTTCGAGTACCTAGGTCTACAGAGGGCTGAGTCATTATGCTTTTAGTTTGTTTTTGTAAAGTGTGAAGATACTTGGATGTTGACAGATTTTCCCTACACTGTTGAAATACTTTGTGTTTTTGATGAAGTATCGTGAAGAGGTAGGTATATTTCTACACTACATTCTGTAGCAGTAGTTGGGTTGTTGACATTGACACCACTTTATCTTTATTCAACTTTGTAACTAAAACTACCAGCAGCATCTGTTTAGTCGTCTGCAAATAAAACTGTTCTACTTCTTTCCCTTTTGTCAATGGACTACGGCAGTGTATGGTAACATACAAGTGCTCAAAGCAGCTTTCATCTTCTTCCCAATCTTAGATTTAAAAAAAAAAAAAGTCTCAGGCCTAGAGATGGCAGCTCAGTGGTAACAGCACTGGCTGTTCTTCTAGAGGACCTGGTCTCAATTCACAGAACCCATGTGGCAGTGACAACTGTAACTCTAGTTCCAGGGAATCAATAGGATCCAACACCCTCCCCACACAGACACACATGCATGCAAAACTAAAGTGAGTGAATAAAAATAAATCTTTAAAAAGGACAGACCTCACCAGTAAGTATGGCAGCTGAAGGCTTTTATAGCTTTCAGGTTCTTTAATTCTGTAGCCTTCAAATTTTCTGACTAATTTGGTTAACTTTCATTGTCAACGTCATACCCTGAATGTACGTGTGAGGAGTCCCTTGAAACTTTTAACCAAAGAAGGAAGACTCACTCTGAATATGACACTACGGGGGTCCACAACAGGCTGAAGGGGGGGGGGAGAGGAAAGAAGAGAAGAGGGAGAGCTGAGTACCAGTATTCATTCCTCTCCTTCCTGACTGGAGGCATTGTGATCAGATGCCTCACTCCTGCTGCTATGCCTTCCCCATCAAACAAAATTCCAAAACAAAACCACACTATTCCAACAAATAACTTAATAGAGAAAGCTGGCAATGGTATAGAGCGGTATGTGGTACTTAGGCTTTTCATGTGTTGGAGGAACATGAATTTAGAGCCAAGGTCTAGAACTCTAGAATTAGGCACAAGTTTAAACTGGGCATTCAAGTGGGCTTTCAGATGATCATGCCTAGAGAAACACAGTGGAGACCAAACTCATTTTGAGGAACTAGGACTCTTCCCAGATTATGTTAGAGACCATTCATGATACATTCTAGAAGAGAACTTGTTACATTCAGATCAAGCCCAGAAAACTTCATGAAGCACAATTCAAAGCAGCTGAGTATTTGTTTGATGGAGAAAATTTCAAGGAGGAACAGAATTCAGGCTGTGATCTAAGTACTGCTCACTGCTCTTATTGAAATGTACAATAGGGGAGCAAAAGATATGAAAAATTATAAGCAAGTTCAAAAAGGAAAGTGGATATAATCTATAATCAAGAGATTAGTGCCATTAAGTGAAACCAGACTTCTCACTGGATCAGTAAGAAAAGTGTGCAAGAACTAACCCAGCACACGTTCCATTTTACAAAAATGCAAACTCATCCGAAGAAAACCTGAGAATGTCATTAGAGCTCCCTGCTTAAAATTGTCTAGAGGTTTTCTCAAGGTCAATAGAGGCCACCGCAACTGCGCACCAAGGAGATAACCCATGTCTTGAACCGCATTTTAGTGGGGCTAGTTTAAGTGGCAAGAAAGACTTGTCAGGGCTCATGGCAGTTCTGCAAGACCACTGAACCTAAATAATGTGTGGCAGGGTTGGGTAAAGATTCTAACTTGCAAGGAGGTCAACAAAGGTCACTGCAGGAAACTGGGAAAGTGAATCCTCCAGGGTGATGGAGATGCCAGGAAATATGAAGTACATGACTGTAAAAGCCGATAAGTGGAAATAGGCCAAGAAGCTATGTGTGCTCCAGGCAGATCTTTTCATTTATTAGGGGTGGAATATAAATTAGAAATTCTACATCACATATCTCCTGTATATTACTCAAATTAAGCTTCTAATGTTTTAAGGATTTTTCTGCCTTTATTCATGAGACAATCTATTGTCAGCATAATGCTCTCCTCATAAAATTGGTCAGGCAATACTTCTAAATATGTAAAATTGGTTCCATCTTCAAAACATTCATTTATGTGTGTGGGTGGAGGGGTAGAGGTATGGGGAAGCTAGACATGGGAGTAATCAGTTCTATCTCCAGCATGTGGCTCCAGGTATAGAATAAAGGTTGTCAGACTTGGTAACAAAAACCATTATCCATTGATCTTGTGCCTGGCCTTGTGTAAAATTACAAATAAGCCACAACCCAAATGACCACTTTCTAACCACACTGTTGGTCGTTCTGTTATTTCCTAACTCGGCTTCACTCCCATGCCGACTTCTGCTGTAATTTCCCAACTTCCTTTAGGTTTAACATTCCACCTCACACCCACTTCTCAAGATATATGCTTGATTTGAACTTCATATACAATCACCACCACATATTATACTTTTCACAATTTCTATAGCTGTATCCTGTAGTCTTTCTGATCAATACATTTCACATTTTGCTATTTATTAAGAAATGAATTTCCTACACATGCACTGAATTTCCAGGCATGTAAACTTCAAAACTATGGTATCTAGGATCATGTAAAGATTTCTCAGACAAAACGACAAAAAATTAAATAAAGCTAGAGGCTAGAGATATAGCTCAGCACTTCAGAGCATTTGCTGCTCTTGGAGGGGATCAAGGAGGTTCAGTTCCTAGAATTCACATCCAACAGTTCATAATTTCCTAAAATCTGTTTAGGTGGTGCTGAATAGGTGGAGGCAGAACTAGCAAACTTGAGGTTAGCCTGGGGGTGCTGATTATAAATCAGTCTTTGCCTAACAACGGAAGGCACCAAGTTCAACATCAGGTACTGCAAAAGTAATGCTTCGTTCCTAGGACACATCTTTTCACAATCACTTCAGTCACTGCCAGATCCCTTTTGGGTATACCACGACCAAATTTCAAGATTGAAATTTCAAATTTCAAGTCAGTGTGCTAACTTGTAAATTATAAAAGAATCATCAAGAGCTGGTGATACTACAGTAATCAAGCTCTAAATTTGGCCCTGGATACACATCATGAGACACATACAGAAACATCTAGAATTATTAAGTAGTTATGAAGTTATATTTGTAGAACTAGTCAGTGTTTAAGAGTAAATGAAACACATCACTTGACTAGGTAATACTTAATGGAAGATATGTAAAAGAAAAACACAAGTTGTCATTTCTGGGATCAACTGTCTTCCACCAATGGAAGATATTTGTAATTAAGCAGCAAAATAAAGGAGTACTGGAAAGACAGCTCAGCAGCTAAAAGCACTTACCACTCTTGTACAAAATCTGGGTTTGGTTCCCAGCATCCATGGGGCAGCCCACAACCCCCTCTAACTCCGAAGTTCCAGAAGCTCTTCTGATTTCAAGCATGAGGTGCCTGAGGAAACTTACATACAAGCTTACTTTCAAGAGTATGAAGCATTACATTTGGCCTTACATTCAAGCTTTTAATGCTTCATACTCTTCTCCCAATCCAAATGGTGAAATGCTTAAAGTCACTCCTGCTACATAATCTAGTCCCTAACTAGACAAAACCCCAAGACAAAAACAAAAACCCACCAGATTTGAGGGAATCTCTAACTTTTAAATTGTAGCTTGATTAAAGACCACAATGGGATTAAGGTACACCAGTCTAAGTAAACAGATTTGATGTAATCATAACTATAATGCATAGCTTTCTATGCAAAAATTGACTTTTCAAATTACCAGCCTTTTAAACCTCATTAATGCTTGTTTATATTTGAGGCAATGCTACTAAAGAATATTCCTCTCCATATTGCTTTATGTTAAAGCAAACTCAAGATTGATGGGAGAAACTTTTGTTTGCTTCTGTAAAGTAAACCATCAGCCAGCCAGCCAGCCGGCCAGCCATGGTGGTGGTGTGTATATATATCTCATACCAAAATAGGAGAGCCAAGACTTCAAGTCCAGCCTCAAGTACATAGCAAGTTCAAGGTGACCTTGTCAATCAACCAGCTGTGTCCCTAAAGGGTCCTTCACTTAAGACTTTCTACTTAGAATGTTACAGGCCTAGAGAGATGGCTCAGAGGTTAAGGATACCTGTTGCAATTCCAGATGACTTTTTAGTTTGATTCCCAACACCCAAGTTGGGCAAGTTCACAACTGTCCAGAACCCCGCCTCCAAGGGATCCAGCAGAAGCAGGTAATTAAAGGTCAGCTTGGCCAGGCTGGCCAGGACTACATACAAAGACCCTGTCTTATTTTTAACTTTAGAGGCCATAGACCTTCCCTCACTTGATCATCACTGTATTTGCAGAACTTAAAAAGACAAGGCTTAGTAAACTCAGAAACCATTTAGATGAGACACAAATAAAACCTGATAGTTTTCTTTAGTATGGGAGATTTCTAATGACAAGCAAAAATTCAATACTGCTCAAATCTTTAAAAATGACTTTTGATGTTGCCAATATGATTTCTCAAAGAACTAAATAAATAGGTTCCAGAAGTTTGGTTAAAAGAAACGAATACTTTGAATCAGTACCAAAGTTATAGCTATTAACATGTTTTAATCCATACTTAATTCATGTGTCTTGAATTTTGAGTTAACTGAAGGTTCATAAAATTACAAAATATCCAATACTACCTTTCCAATTGTTAGATTTAAGCTTTCATCAAAACAGAGAGACCATAACTTACTAAGACTAGGCTTTGTTAAGCAGTAGTTTATATGAATGCTTTGTTCCAAATGGTTTCTACAACAGATTCAGGATTATTGGGTTAGGCCACCCAATGGATATACTTACATACTGAGAAACTGGGACCTAAGTGAAATGAAGTAGCTGTTGTCAAACCCTCAAGAAAATGCAGTCTTGGCTGACACTTAATGTAAGATCTTTTGTCAGACTTAACAGGCTATGTCCCACATTGCTTGATTGGAAAACTATACGATACAACAAATCTGTTATTCTAAACTGCTAAATTTTGGGAGTGATATGGTAAATAAGACCATCCATTGTTTCTTGTGGAATAAACAAAATGCTAATTCAGACCATCTTGACCAGATATATTAAACACTGTTAATCCTGCTAAGACAAATATTTCAAAGTATATATTTGACATAAAAAACCCCCACTCGCTCAATTACTAAAATCCTCGCTACAAAAGGAATAGATCAGAATATGCACATTTACAGTTCATACTCACTAGAACAAAGCCTAAAGTTCTATTTATAATAATTTTATTCAAAATATGGCATAAATCATCCCTGGGGATATTTTTCTTTCACTGAGAATAAAATACGGATATATTGACCAGTGTCTTTTTCCAATTCCAAGAGGTCTGAATTAGCATACCTTGATTATTCATGAGCTTTAAACTAGGCCTTAGAAGAAATATAAAACAGTATGGATCACAGTACACAACAATGACACAGCTGCAGACTGTAAAACTCAGCACAATAATGATTTCATGACATTTACAGACAGATCACTACCAGAACATCACATAAGTTTATTTTAGATGTAACAGCAACATTAAAATTGACAAGTTTAATTCCTAACTGCACCAAGTAAACGTAGCCACTTAAGTATCTTTTAAGTTATTCCCTCCAAAAACTGAGGGAGTTTCTTTTCCACCACCACACACCATGCTTCCCATAGCTCTCTTTCTGGAGGACTCTCAGTGAATGGGTGACCTGCTGTGGAGATACTTAGTAACTTCTTTCCCCAGATGAAAATCAATCTTGACAAATTACATATTGCATAGATTTCTCTACGGACTCTTTACTTTAGAACCTAAATTCAAATAGCATACAGAATAGTTTTAACCTATTTACCCCACAAAAAAAAAAAAAAAAAAAAAAAGATCTGTCCTGAAAAATGATGAAGACAGCCCATTATCTTCCAGTTAACAGAATTAGTTTTACCTCAAAGATTATTTTTATGTTTAAAAACAAAGAAAAAACCCAAACAAATCAAAACTCAACCCACCAAGTCAACATGGGGCATTACTGTAGTACTTCCTGACTCACAGGCACATGGACCAGTCCGTTTCCACCTCTTTCCCATCTTCCCCATATGTAAGTGGATGGAATTATTTAATGTAACTTTGATACAGGACAACTGACCCTTTTACATACACTTAAATTTTAGGTTAAATCACTGACTAGTATGGAAAAGAAGCTATAGTAATTGGGAGCCTACACATTCAAATCAATCTTTATTATTTGCTCCTCCTCTTTAAATAACATGTACTTAGTTGTTGTGAGGCAGCTGTTCGGTTTTTCAATAACCACATTTAGGGATACATTCATAGGACTACTCAGATAGTCCAAGTGAAATGGTTATAGAAATAGAGGCAGTGTCATCTCAGAAAACTTTTATATATCAAAATCTATTTTGCTATCAGGAAGTTTACAAAATTGCTGACTTTGTCAAACTAAATTATGCTGTCATCTATGCCCTCTTCTCTTGGCAAGAGCATGCTGAAGCTTATCCATGAAAGTAAAGGTGCTGAACACTAAACCTCTGAGCTTAGATCTGGACTGTTTAGGAAACTGTACCCAAGAAACAAGCATGGTATTTCTACAGTTTCTACCCCATCCATCCATCCATCCATCCATCCATCCATCCATCCATCCATCCATCCATCCATCCCACCCCTTATCTATTTTCTTGGCACTCAAGACAACTGAAGTCCACCTTACGTACTTTCACATTCTCAAATAAAAATGTAAGAGTTATAAGGTATGCATAACCATCTTGTGAGATAATTTTATCATTTAACCTATTTGGAAATGAGACTTTCATACCACAATTTACTAATATGATGTATCAAACTTCCTTTTAAAGTCAAATGAAAGATAACACACAATCTGTACTGTTTTAAAGTCTAATGAGAACATTTCTTGAGCCACTGATGACTACTAACAATTTAAGAAATTCTGTATTTGAGCCAGCACAATGTGAGGAAAATGTATCTCACATGTTTCCATATTACAGCTCTCAATCCATCAGAGCCACTCCTAGTGTGCCTGAAGATGATCTGGTCTCAACCAAACCTGTCAACTGAAGGTCACAGTGATATTTGTATTAATACTTTATACTTCTATTGTTCCAAGGATAGAAGGAATTTTTCTACTGATTCCTCTTATTCCAAATCCTCAAACTCAACATTGTAGGCACAGAGTGTAAGCAAATCTGGGATGTTCTCCAACAGATAAGCAATAACATAACAATGTGATTTTCAAAAATACTGTCTAGAAATTCTTTCATATATTATCAAATGCTCAATGGCCACACTTTTAACAATCTGTATTAGTTGACATTAAATACACTTTATGTGTTTGTTACATGTCCACCTAAGCTTTTTATGTAATGCAATTCTGTATGTCCAAGAGAAAACACTTGCTTCAGGTTTATTTAGGGGTATTGACTTATAAGGGCATAACTCCATTTATAAGGTTACACTATTATTGGGCTTACTGAAAAACAAGAGAAAACAAAATCTATTATAACAATCTTCTTTAGGTCAGTTAAAGGCCATATCTCTAGCTGGGATATTAAAACAGCTAATTTCACCAGCCCACACTCTACCAGTTAATTCCTCTAGTAACAAGATTAACAGCAGGAAAGAAGGAAAAAAAAAAAAAAAAACAAAGCAAAAAAAAAAAAAAAAAAAAAAAAAAAAAAAAAAAAAAAACCCTGCTAACAAGAAACCCATTCCTCAGCCTGAGGGGGGGGGGGGCGGGTGCAGGGGGTGCGGGGGGAGCAGTTTAATTGAAATTCTTTGACCAAAGTATAATACTACCTATACAAACTGTCCCACCAATCAGCAAATAGAAAAAATTGCTTTAAAAACCTAAATAAGCATGGTATCTTCTCACAAGGATAACAATGGTCCAACTCCTGAGAGTGCTCAAAGGACTAAAGGTAGAGTGAAGGCAATGCTGGGGATAGGACCCCACAGACGGTCTTGAAAACTCAAAGTACCACAAATCCACTAAGCTTGTCTATGAATTAGAGCACAAGATATTGCTGCTGCTTTGTCTTTTGAAATAAACAGTATAGTAGGCTCTGCCCTTCAATGTGAAAGCAGGATGTTGGTTTAAAAAAAAAAAAACACTTTTTTTTCAGTTAAAAATTTAAAATCATCTGACACCCAATTTTGGGGACATCTTAACTGTGAAATTATAGAGATCTATCTTCTTCTTCCTTCAACCACCTCACAAAAGTAAGAGAACTAAAACAATCCAAACATGATCATTTTTAAGAGTCCATGAAAGTATTAAAAACTGTAAGAGGAAAGAAAAAAGGAGTAACAAAGGAGGAAAGCTGAAGAAAGGGGGAAGGGAACCAGTGGGTCTGTCTTTCTTTTATTTGGCGACAAGCAAGTGCAAGAGAGTTCATTTGAGATGTGTTCAGTTGTCTGTCTTTTGTGTCTCTGCACTCTGACCGGATGGGACTCTGAGGCTTTTCTGAAGCACATGCGCGTCTGCGGGTTCTATCCTCTTATAGTAGTTCTTCTTAGTCTCGATAATCTCAAAGCCAAACTTCCTGTAGAAGTCAATCGCTGACTCATTGCTGATCTGGACATGCCTGAGACACAGGGTAACATACACACAGACACATGTGTAAGACAATTTCCATCAACTTGCAAGTCTTAACCACAGGTAGTTAAACTGGTCAGGGGTACACGATCACAGGCATTTTGCACAATTTTTTTTTTTTACAATGATCAATATTTAACAAAGGTTAGTCAATTCCTGTCAGTAAATCTTAAATTTTACACTTTTAACCCTAAGTCCTCCATTTGGAGGCAAGTGATTGAGATCAGGAGGATCAGGGTTTATTCTTACAGTTAACAAGATCATGAAGCTCAGGGGTTTAAAGAAAGCACCTATTGGTTTCCCATGGACTGGAGTTCTGCTCACCACACTGCTGTAAGGTGGCTCACAACTGCATAGAACTTCAGCTCCTTGGATATCTACTCATGTGTGCGTGCCTCTCTCCCTACACACACTAAAGCCACAACAGTCTCAAATGTCCAAATCTATCTTCCTGAGATTCCTTCATTTCTCTTTGCAATACCAATGTGAAAACCATCAGTTGTGAACTTTGTCTTGGCTTTATGTTTGTTAGTTGGTTGTTTTTTTGGAGACAGGAGTGGTTTATTTCTGTCTCTGTCCTGAAACCCATTATATGCAGACCATGCTGGCCTCAAACTCATGAGAAAATACCTGTTTCTGCTTCCTGAGTGCAGAGTCCTAGGATGAAAAACATGATCCACCACACCCAGTTGTCTTTGCTCTTAATACTGTTGCCTTCCTCATCTCAAGTACAATCTCAAGTACAAACTAAGTTACTTCTGACTTTATTAAACTCTATTATAAATGAGCATGTTGCCAATAACCTTGAATAAAATATATTAATTATCAATGGCATTAATGGTCTCAAAATTCTGACTACCTGGACTGTGATCTTGGTTTCACCTCAGGTTCCTTATATATATAATTATAACCAAATTATAACAAAAATAGTTCACCTACATTATCAGTTTCTTACACATAATTCACCAGCTCAGAATTAAAAAGTCATCCTGAATGGAACATATATGCTATTCTTCACCATTTCCTAAACAATACAGCAAAATAAAAACTTCTATAGCATGTTGTTTATTGTAGACATGCTAAGTAAATTAGGGCAGTTTAAACTGGGAGGATAGGTCATTTGTAAATAGCACGCCCTTTTCTACGGATTTGTAACATTTTAAGTGAATGAACTTATTCTTTTCTAAAATTTCTTTTATGGGTATAGGTATTTTTGTCTGCATATATGCCTGTGCACCACTTATAAATCAAAGGAAGGGGCCAGATCCCCAGGAACTGGAGATACAAATGGTTTTAAGACACTGTGTGGACGCTGGTAATGGATCTGAGGACCTCTGGACTCTCCAGCCTGCCTTTTATAGCCCTATTGTCAAGAGAAAAGCATACTTTCAAGGGGCTTTCAATCAATTAACAATGAGTGAGTAGATCCCAGTTCCTGTCAGATAGGGACTTATGCTGATAATCTATCAGACACTTGATACACACTAGGTACTTACAGATAGATGTTGTCAAAAGTGCCATCTTTCTCACAGATGTTTAGGACATGATTTAACATTTTAGTTCCTATTAATGAGACAAAGAATAAGTAATCTTACAAATCAATCTTGAAATCTGACATCTACTTGCTATCTTTACTAAGTCCCAACACAGAATGTCACTATTTCCCCAAATTTATCCTTACTGTGCAACTTACACGTTTATAACTACTAGAAAAGGGCCCATTTTAGTACAAACAATTCCACACTGATAAACAAGATGTGAACGAATCTATAGGCTTTCACATGAATACTAAGCTATAGCTGTATTTTTCACAATTCAGTACCCCCCTTCCCAGTTTGTGCTCTCCTTTTTGTTTTTTTTTTTTTTCTTTTTCAACACAGGGTTTCTCTGTGTAGCCTTGTCTGATCTTGAACCCAGAGATCCACCTGCCTCTGCCTCCTGAGTGCTGAGATTAAAGGGCTGTGGAATTGCCCGCCTGGCTTCCCAATTTCCTTAAAACAAAACAATAGAACAAAACACCCCATATTTACCTATTCCTAGTCTTCGGTAAGGTGCAAGGCATCCTAGTGTCATGATGTAAAGTCTCTTTTGATTCTGTGAATGATCCACCCTGCAGCACACTGCACCTACAGCTATATCATTGAAATACGCTGCCACAGAAAATACAAAGATGTAAATTTCAACATTTTAGTCCAGCTCCTTTTAAAAACAATTTAAAAAGTTGTTAATAAGCATCCAATTTTAACTAGTTACTCTTATATCAATGGCTTCAACACACTGTCTGAAGAAGGCTAAACTTTCTCTGTAATAGTTATTAAATTAGTGATAAACACACAGGTTCACAGTAAATAACCAAAAACACTTAGGAGCCAGAGATGGCCCAGCAGTTAAAGATGCTTGTCACCAAGCCTAGCAACCTAAGTTCAATTGTTGGAACATACCATGTGCAAGGCTAGAATCAACTCCCTTAAGCTGTTCTCTCGATGTACATGTGTGGTCACACTTTTTCAAAAAAAAATTTGCTTTTAAAAAGTATTTGACATTTAGTATTTTTTTGAAAAGTCAAATATTCAAAATTGATTTCTCAAATCTGTAACATTCAAACTTCCTATGCTTATAAAATAAGAAGCCTGTATTAGTTGCTCTAATATTAACAGATATAATTTACAAGTACAAATTTTTTTACAAATTTTTTAAAAAGAGAAAATACATACCAAGTTTTGCTAGCTCACCAACCTCTAGTACATCCTTGTAGAATTTATCATTATAGCTGACTGGAAAGATGACCTGGTTCAATCTCTTCAACTGTTTAATATTGTGGGGTGTCACATCTCCCAGCTCGATCCGGCTACTGGAACAAACCAAAATGTACTCAATAAAAGATAAATAACTTCATTTGTTAAGATAATATATTAAAAGGGTATCAGTCATTTTTTGCACATGACTGACAAATTCAATCCTTTTGTTATAGCTTACTATTCCTAAAACACCATCACTTAGAAGCAAAGTTTGCCAAACATTCAACCAAAATTCTACTCATAGCTTATTTATATAACTATATATATTTAGGGACAAATACAGCATACAATAACCAGAAAAAAAAAGTGTTTATCACTTTTAACTTGTTTAATAACAAGAAGGCCAGAAATATTATCCTTTAATAAATGCTAAAATTGTCCTTATAGCTTACAGTTTAAAACTGCAGATACAAACAGACCAACAATGTCTAATCTTAACATAAAGATAGCAAACGGTATCTTATATTCTGCAGATGAGAAATTGGTACATTACTTCTTGAAGGCAATCTAGCACTAAGTATTGAGAAACCTGCCCATCTCCTTTGTCTATGTAAGTAGGAAATAATTATAAAAAAAACCTTTCACTTATTTGTTGAGAAGAGCTACCAGTAACATCACATTTACCAAATGATATTAAGAATTAATATTCCGGGACACCCTACTCTTTCAGAATAAGAATTCTGACAACAAAATGAGAATCTGGGAAGTTTGAAAATTTACCTATGAATAATGCCAACAGTATCATTTTTAAGAGACCACTATATTCAAAGCAAATCATTTTGTGGGTGCAAAGAATTAAAAGAGAGCTTAAGATTCATTGGTAATAAAAGTGTTTTGCCTTGAAAAGTTGTCCATAATATCAACTTTTAATAGCTCAAATAAGACTTAGTACATACTGAAATGAACCTAAGGCAAACCCTCCTGGAAACCCACACAACAGTTAATTACTAGTTCACCAGAACAATTAGCAGACATTTAAAGACATCTTTCCTTGTGCTGGAGATCAAGCTCAGGGCCTCCTGAATGCCATGTAAACACTTTTTCAGGAACTACAACCACATCCTTAACTGTCCTTTTTTTTAAAAGAGTAAATTTTATTTATGTTTATAAGTATTTAGCCTACGTGTGTGTGTGTGTGTGTGTGTGTGTGTGTGTGTGTGTGTGTATAATATATTTGTGTTTAGCACCCACAGAGACCAGAAAACCGTGTCAAATTACTGGAACTAGACAGCTACCATGTGGGTGCTGGGAACCAAAAGCAGTTAGGTGTCCTTAACTACTAAGCCATCTCTTCAGGACCCTCATTTGCCTTCATAGAAACTGTTTACAGTGGATAGCAAAAACACAAAAAAAGTAAATACTAAGACAAAATAAAAACTAAGACAACCAAGAGATCAGCAAAATAAATGTAGTTCCTACACTTTCGTGGTAGTTGGAGACCACAGAGCATTATAATAAATAGTGGAGAAAGGCAATGAATGCATGCATGGATATTTGTAGCATGAAGCATTTACTGATGGAGCTGGTTAAATAAAGCACATTTCACCTGTATTAGTAAAAACATATGATGACACAGTTCATTTTATGAAGGAAAGAATGAATATAACTTTATATGTAGCAATCCAACTGCAGTAAAAATAGAAATGTTTGAAAGGATTACTTTTAAATGTATAATAAAATTGTAGACGAGTTTTAAAATCATCTCTGAAATGTTGAATAAAACTAGCAACTGAAAATTATAATCAGACCAAGGAAACATCATTTGTAAAGCTGATATACTCAGACATGAGTAAATATGATACATTACCTTATCTTAGGTTCAAATCCTTTAAGTAATTTTACTCTATAATATCAAATTTGGACATTTTGCTCACTAATGTAAAGAAACTTGTTCTACTTAAGCAATTCTCTTTTTAGTTATTTGTGTGAGTTTTGAAAAGCTTAGATTTACTTTAGCCATTTTGTTTCATTTTCTATTATGCCAGTTGTGTTTACTGCATATTATATATATATGTGTGTATATATATATATATAAATAAATATAAAATCTGAACACATGATTTATTGAGCAGCCACACTGGTATGTTTACATTTTTTCCCACTGTTAGCCACTTAAGTGAATGATCTGTTCCCAAGTGTTTAACAGCTTATAATGAATCCCCTGTGTAAGCTGTCGTGTCTTCTCTAAATAGGTCACAGTGGTCTAAGTTTTCCCTTCTTTAAGGCTGAAGTTTACTTGAAACTTTAGCTGTTGTTTTTCAGTGCTAGAGCTTGAACCTAGGTCCTCCCTCACCATACCAGGTAAATATCCTGTATCACTAGCTTTTAAAACCCATTATTAATATCTACGTTTCACTTCCAGTTTATATTCTTCACATTAAAACTAAACCAAACAATACAGGTGTTCTATCCTGTAAAACACAGAAGCACACATGTAGCTTACACCCTGCCTGTATTGCTGCTCTTTTATTCTAATGCCATAATTGGGTGCAGTAACTGTCTCAGCTTATATTAACTACACTGATTAAATCACTTAACAATAAGAGTTACCCAAGTAACAAGCATGTCACACTACTAAAATGCATGAAAGATAAATGAAAGAGGTTAAGATTTAAAAAAACAAACAAACAAACAAACAAAAAAACCAACCAACTTCTGAAGCAGGAGAAATGGCAGTGGTTAAGAACACTTAACTGCTCTTGGAAAGGATCAGAGCTTAGTTCACAGTGCCCATGTCACATAGCTAGTTCACAAGGCTTGTACTCCTGTAATTCTATTCCATGTAGCTCCAGGGAATATAATGCCCTCTTCTGGCCTCTACAGACATCCCTGCAACACGTGGCCTACATTCACACATAAAATTCATTCTTAAAAGATTATACAACAGATGATTTCATGGTAAATGCCACTCAATAGCTGTTACACTGCATGACATACCTTTCACCATTTAAAACAACAAAGACAAACCCCACACAAAACCTTAGCTTCTCTCTATCTTTAAAGTGCAGTTGGGTGTGTCTATCATACATGGCTGTTATGCTGGCTACTTGGGAAGCTGAAGCAGGAGGATTGCTTGAGCCCAGGATGCAGAGACCACCCTGAGCCACACAGGAATCTTATCTCTTGACCACAACATGTTTCTTGCAAGCAGCATGTACTCAAGTCATATTTTAAGATCGTAAATGGGATGCTGTTTCACTCAGTTTTAATGAAATCATTAACTTAAGTCAAATTCAAGTCCACCAGCTTCTAAGTTTTGGTTTGTATTATTAGTTCTTTATCTTTCCAGTTATTTAAGAGGTCAATTTTTTTTCTTGAATTTTTATTTTTATTAAAATTAACCTCATGTTTTGGGGAATAAATTTTTTGACAAGTATGTTTAACCATGTAACCAACCACCATTATTTAAAAACATCTCACCAGGAATCTATTATCACAATGAATCTCTGTAACTTGTTGTAGTTAAACTCTACCATCCTCAGGCAAGCAACCATCTCTCCTGTTTTTAATTTTGCTCATTCAATGTCACATTAATTAAAACGCACAGGACTTGTTTCACTTTGTTTTTATTTCTTGGTGACATTCTCAGTATGTAACCTTGGGTTTCCTGGCACTCTTCTATACTACCATGGCTGACCCTTAACTCCAGAGATAAACCTGCCTCCACCTCAGAGTGCAAAAGCATGTATACCAGACCGGGCTAGTTGTTCCTTTATTTATCCAAATGCAGTTGTGACTTAACATGCCGTTCTTTCAGCACATAATTCATCTCAACCTTGCTTAGTACTGAGTAGTACCATGGTTGAAGCCAGGCCTGAATAGCACAGAGCTACACTTTTATCTTTTAAAGGGCATTTGGGTTGTTTACTGGGTTTTGAAGATTTTGAAAAGAAGAGGTACAAACATTTGACACAGGTTTTTATGACAATGCATGCTTCAATTTTTTTACTAAATACCTATGAATGACAAGTGTGAATTTTAAATGAATTTTAAAGTATGTCAGAATCCCAGTTCTGTATTTCACTAATATTTGCAGTTTTAAAACTTAAGCTGTTCTAAGTGTGCTATTTATATGTAGTGATGTCTTATTGTGATGAAAGACAGTGATGACCCATCTCATTCTTTCTCTCTGTAACTTTCCAAAGATGTACTCACAGAATTCAGCTTTTAAAAGTATAAAATTTGGGGTAGAGAGATAGATTGCTTAGCAGTTGAGAACACTTGTTGCTCTTATAGAGGATCTGGGGTTTGACTCCCAGAAATCAAATGGTGGCTTATAACCAACCATAACATTAGTTCAAAAAAAACAAACAAAAAACAAAAACAAAGAACAAAAGAACAGATGCCCTCCTATCTGACCTCCACAGACACATGCATAATACTTTAAATAATAGAGAATCAATGATATTTTCAGCTATTTGCAAAGACAAACAACTATCACATAGATTCACCTTCGGAACAGTCCCATCACATTCAAAGATGTTTATAGTGTTTTTTTCCTATTTCCAGCTGTCAATACATCTATATTCTCTTTGCCTTTTCTGAACAAAAGACCATAGATTCAAAGGCTTAAAGCAAAAATATGCCCACTCATAGTTCAGGTGGTTATAAATCTGAGAATGCTTCCCACAAGCTCGTTACCTCTTTAGGAAAGAATTCTTCCTTATCTATTTTAGCTTGTGACAGACAATAGAGGCATTTCTTGGCTTGAGGCAATATAAACTTTATAATCTTTTTTTTTTATCTTTATTAACGTGAGTATTTCTTATTTACATTTCGATTGTTATTCCCCTTCCCAGTTTCCGGGCCAACATCTCCCTAACCCCTCCCCCTTAAACTTTATAATCTTAACTTTATAATCTTTCCCTCCTAATCACAGGTTTCCTGTTGCACCTGTTCTCTCGAACACCAGTCATGACTTAGGATCAACTCTAATCCAAATGACCTCTTCTTAATTTCATCTTCCAAGCCCCTATTTCTAAATAAGGAGACATGCTAAAATTCTATGTAAGCATGACTCTTTGGTGGGTACTATGTAAATTACCGTTTCTACCAAAATCTTGATTTTACTTCAATGAGAAGCATTTTTGAGTATTTGAACCTAAGAGCTATAATTGTGTTATGCTATAAAGTCTGACATCACTGTTAAATTGGTAATACAAAATTAATACTAGTTGTCTCCCAAGGTGGCCACACTATTTATACTCCCACCAATAATGCATTATGGGACTACTCCATGGTTTTCTATACCCCTGAGAACAATTTTTATTGGTTTAGGATTGATCTAACTCATTAGAGTAAGATGATTATTCAGTTGCACTGTTTTTACTGTTTAAAACATAAAGTAAAAAGAAGCAATACTATCGTGATTAGGTATACCCTGCTCTAACTATATTGTGTGAAACAGTGCTTTTCCAGGCTGCCTTGCCTGAGGAGCTCCATCAAAAGGATGACTGTAGCTCCTAGGGGAACCCACAAACTATACTATTTCCTGTCAGTCACTACCTACCTAGCACAAACTGATGAGTTGCTCCTGGGAGTAGAAAGGGAGTTTCCCTATAAATTACTGAGATTATAGGGAAATATGGATGCATGACTTAGGACCATTAGAAACACCAAAAAAGGGGTTGGGGATTTAGCTCAGTGCAAGGCCCTGGGTTCGGTCCCCAGCTCCAGGGGGAAAAAAAAAAAGAAACACCAAAAAGGGGGCTGGGGGGTAATAATTTCCTCCTCTTAGCCCCATAAAGTGATGGCCCCTCAACACTGTGATGTCACAGCCCCAATTTAACCTATCACCTTATATACCCCCCCCGTCTGTCTGTCTGTCTGTCTGTCTGTCTGTCTGTCTCTCTCTCTCTGTGTGTGTGTGTGTGTGTGTGTGTGTGTGTGTGTGTGTGTGTGAAGGACCAACAGGCAAAAGACTTCAGACTGTCACTGGAGCTTTGGCTTCCTATCCACTTTTTCACATTTCCTGTGCTCAGATCATATTCAGCTTTCCATCTTGAAGCTGAGCTCTCAAAGCTGGATCACAGAAGCAATTCTCTGGTTTGGTTTGCTCTTACCAATACAGATGCTTAGCTCCTTTCTGAACCCTGAACATTTGCTGTAGCTCCTCTAACTTGTGCTCACTGTACAAACCACATTATGTAGATATGTAAACATATTTGCTGTAGGCTATGTGGTAAGTCTATACTAATAATTTAGATGGGAATTACAGAACTTAACAGCTGTCAGATATGGTGGCACACACCTTTAATTCAAGCACTTGGGAGGCAGAGGCAAAGGGGAACTCTGTGAGGTACAGTTCAATTCCAAGACTGCCTAAGCTATATAGAAAAACCATCTCAAAATCAAACAACCAACAACAAACCTTTTGTATTCACTTCAACCACACTACTTGGAAAACTGCTGCCACTGAAATCATTAAACCATGTGAATTTAATGTTACTCAATAAATTCTGACATTGTAGAAAGACAGAAATGTGCTCACATATACATATCTCACTTTTGTAAACAAAAACCTTCAAATCTTAAAGTTCCAACTTCCAACTGTATCAATCCCTCCAATTATTAAGTCTGTTCTTGGTGTAAATCTGTACAAATACATATTACATGTTTGTATACCTGGTGTGGATATTTGTGAGAGAAATTAAGTCCAAGGTGATTCCACTGAACCTTCATCCTCTGTAACTTTCTTTGGTGGGGGGTGTACGTAGGTGGGAGGTAGGTGTGTGATGTTGCTGAGGACTAAACCTGCATCCTTAAGCAGGCCAGGCAAGTGCTCCACTACTTAGCTACATACTTCAAGCCCTGCATGCATTTAAAGCAGAAAAAAAATGAACACAGAAATTTTGCTACCAAAGACAAACATGAGAATATGAGATTCCATAATGTTTTCTTTTATTAGTGTCACTTTAAAGGAATTAATGGCCTTAAAAAAATCTTATGCACTTAAGTTCAAATATTACCAAATGTGACTTAAAGCAATGCTGATGTTTAATGAATCAAAAGAAGTTAACAGTGGTACGGAGAATGAACTTCAAGACTTTTTACATAAACTAAGCTCCTGTAACAGACTACTTTTGAGAACTGTTACTTCCAACACACTATAGAAATACTACAAGAGCCTGGCAGTGTTTCTCTCTGAGTTCCAAGGCCAGCCTGATCACAGAGCAAATTTATGAATAAAAGTTTATGTAGCTCACAGTGCTAGAGAGAATGCAAGACTAAAACCCTATCTGGATGGTAGTGCTGTTATATTAACAGTCACCACATGATTTAAGAATAGGGAGGAAAAGGCCCTGGCTCTGTGGACTCTGTAACCTTAACAAAGACTTTAATTTATTCAGAAGCACAGAGCCCCATAACCTAACCCCCTTACCATTCACATTT
Organism: Rattus norvegicus; assembly: GCF_021556685.1. NCBI lineage: Eukaryota > Metazoa > Chordata > Mammalia > Rodentia > Muridae > Rattus > Rattus norvegicus. The sequence continues at coordinate 70,303,478 of NC_141544.1, forward strand.
CTCAATACTATAAGATCGGAATTTAGTTTTTTTTTTAGGGTGAATTTTAGAACAATCAAACTGCAGAAAACACCCAAATATAATCAAGTTTTAAGATAATGTAGTTATGCTAAAAATTGTAAAACAAAGTTAGTGGCAATATTCTGAAAGACCACAAGATGGAGATATGACTCCATTAAAAAAAAAAAGAAGACCCCCCCCCCCTTTTCCCCCAAGGTCTCACTTACAACTGCAAAAAAAAAAAAAAAAAAAAAAAAAAAAAAAAGCAAAGAAACTCCCTATACCTGCTGCTTATTCGTTCAATGGCTACAACCCATCTTGGAACAAAATTGTAACTAATTAGTCAGATTTTGTTTAGTATCTTTTGTTGAAGATGCCATAGAAACCACTGAGCCCACACTACTTATCTTTACAGAGATTAAATTAAATCCAACAGAGAATGTGCTTGTAGAAAACATTTATAAATAAAGGTGGAATCAGGCATTTCTAGGAATTTTCATTATAGTGAGAGATCCATTCTATCATATCCCCTCAGAGCAATCACCTGCATTCCTTAAGGTTAAAGAGAGGGATATATGCTCCATAAGGGTGCATCGACATCAAACTTAGAGCATATTTTAGCAGAGGTCAAAGTATGACTAAGGTCAGTAAAAAATTTCAAGACATTAAAACAGATTTCCCCCCCCCTTCTGATTAGTAGGACTTAATCTAAACCCTGGCTTTCAGTAAATGACATGAAAGGTCAAAAACATGGCTTAAATACACTAACAACTCAAAAGGCTTTCTTTTTCTATTACTGAAATTTCTCCTACTATGTTTATCTGTCCTCCTCTTTCCCAATTCCTCTAAAGACAGTGTCTCCTGCAGCCCCGGCTGGCCTAGAACTTGTTTTTTTGTAGCTGAGCATGACCTTGAACCACCAAACCTCTTCCCAAGTACACCAACAAGCCTTGTCTGGCCATTAACTTTTATACTTATCTTTTCTACCAAACTCCAAAATGTAAGACAGGATCCTTAGTAAATCCAAGAATCAGTTGCTAGGTTTGGGCTTCTCATTTAGATTTTAAAGTAAGGCCTCTCACTCTTCTAACTACTGACAATTTGGACTGGATACTCCTTGGGGCTGCACATCTTAGGTTGTTTAATCGGATCCCTAGCTTTTACCCACTGGGGGCTATTTCTTTTCTCTACCTTCATGAATCGCCTCATTTATCCAATTATAGTTCAATTCATCCAATATAGAAAATTAGTTTTGAGGCATCCTTTATGTGTCCTAATTGAACATGTTCAAGAGTTTCCCCCAAGTAGTAGGTTTACTGAAAGGTAACTGGACCACAGGGAGTCTAACTTCATTAATGGATTCACAGTGACTGGGTGACTAGGAGATAGGCCTCAGTAGAAGTAGGCACTTGGAAGCCATGCCTATGAAGGGCTGATCTTGTCCCTGACTCTTTCTGTCTGGTTCCTGGTAATATGATCATAGAGATGAGTACCTCTTCTGCTAGATAGAAACCAACACTTTATGTCATATTTGAATACCTATTAAATCCATTTCTTTAATGTTATAAATGATTTTCATACTTTTCCGTTTGCAGGATAGTTCAAGTCATTGTTTCAGCTTGAATGCTGAAAGTATAATGGAAGGAGATAATATAAGCCAAGGATATAATGCCATCACACAAAAAAAAAAAAATCAGGATTTAAAATAAAGTTTGATTTCTGTTCTGTTTAAAACTCCTTCAGCAGGTTTAGAGTATAGTAGGCACATCAGTAATTCAAGCACTTAGAGGTAGAGGTACTGAAGAAGATCAAGTCCAGCCTAGGCTACAGAAATCCGAAACAACAACAAAAATCCCAGTTGTACTCAGTCTTACAAATCAAACTAAACACCTTAGCATTGCATAATATATAACAAAGCCACTCCTATTGGTGGACACTGGTCTAGCCTTAGTTCCCAACTTCTTGCTCTATAAAACTGATCTGAATGTTTCAACTTCATTTTCTCAAGAACATTATTTTTATTTTTAAAGTTTTGGCAGTTGATAAATACCACCATCTTTAAAAAAATTAAACACGTTACATGAAATATAAACGACTATTAAAAGTAGAAAATGTCCAACTTCACTAAATAAGAATTTGGTATCAAAAGAAAATGCTAATTATATAATCAGAAAAGTAAAACTAGACTGAATATGTACTCAAAATCAACTTAATAAAACTAGTATTTCTATTTTACATATAGCCATGTGTAGTCACAGCACATGCAGAAAAAAAATTTGTGTTTTCAAGACAGGATTTCTCTGTGGCCCTGGCTATACTGAAACACCACCTATAGACTAGACTGGAGCTGTATTCAGAGATCCACCTACCTCTGGCTCTGGAGGAATTAAAGGCAGGCGTTCACAACCCAAAATTTCTACCATTCTTGGCTGAAATGGTGGCCAGTGTTTTTTCAAGTTTCTTAAGGTTTTACCAAGTTTTTCTTCCTTGCAGGTTTTGCCTTTAAAGAGATCTTGAACATTGCTAACAGTAAAAACTACTTTAGGAGATTAAACAACAAGTATCTATTGGGCAGGCATGGAAGCAGGCCTTAATTCAAATACTAAATAGGCAGAATTAAGTGGATCTCTCTGAATTTGAGAACAGCTGGGCCCACCCAGCAAATTCTAGGCCATCTGATGCTATAAGAGTCCCTGTCCCTAAACAAAAACAAACAAAACCCAGAAAACTCACTGATAGGAAAATACTCCCCAAAAGATTAAGGATATATTATTAAGGATACAAACATTAAATATAATATTAACATTATATATATTAATATTTAATTACACATTTAAGAACTATGTATATAATTTATTCCTTTTGGAATATGAATACATGCACACACACTCTAACTCAAGAAGATGGATCTTAGTGAGCTCAAGGCCATCAACATATTGATCTACACATTGAATTTCAGAACAATTTCAGAGAGAAACCCTGTCTGAAAACAAAAACAAAAACAAAACAACACCATGAGGAATAATGGAAGCAAACACTGGTTGAACTAGCTCAGGAAATGCAAATACATACATTTCCCGTTATGTTTTTCAACCATAGTAGAAGTAGTAATTGGAAACGAGTTTATCATCAAAGCCCAGGCGCAGTCTCAGAATCTTCTAATACAGAGGTATAAACTGAGAAGTTAAATTCGGTCCACAAGCTGAAACATTTAGGAATACCTACCATCTGGGAATTACATTCTAAAACATTTTTTTACACAACTTTGGTCTTTAAGGCCCTGGCATAGTAATGGCCAAAGGGAATATAATAAAATTACATATATAACTCTCATCTCCTTAGTAATGGGATTACAGGCATATACTACCATGCTAGACGCACACTAAATCTTTAAAACTCCCTCACTTTACTCACAGCATACTTCAATTCAGATGCTAATATTCCTGGGAAAGTTTATATATACTAACTTTTAATAAAATTTACTGATCTATATATCCATCCAATTGGTGTAAAAAAAATGCTTTAAAATGTAAAAAAAAAAAAGTGACATTTAAATTTTAATTTAAATGATGGCTCAGCAGTTAAGACCACTCTTCCAGAGGACCTGGGTTAGATTCTTGGCAGCAACATGGTGGTTCGGAGGGGATCATCATGCTCTTCTGGCCTCTATAAACCAGGCACACATGATACAGAAATAAATGCAGGCAAAACATCCATATACATAAAAATCTTTTTATAAAAAGTCTAAACTAAACTTTAAAATTTACTTAGATGTATGTACAAGAGTACTTCATGTACAGCTCATGGCCAAATGTGGCTATCCACTACTGCACCAGAGACGACTAACACTCTGCTAGTAAGTTAGACACTGGAGGTTTATCTGGGGTTTGTTTATGGAGACAGGACTTCTCTGTGCAGCCCTGGCTGTCCTTGAATTCAGAGATCCTCCTGTCTCTGTCTCCCAAGTGCTGGTATGAACCACTGATGGCCCCAAGCACTGAGTTTTCATTAGCAGAGGGGCTGGGGGAAGGCAGGGTGATAGCGCTATTGTGTTACAATTCTGCAGCTTTAACTACAATCCAGCTTTAAAGTGAAGTCTTCTACAGGCTACTAGTAGTAGTATACTGGTTACTGCAGGGTAGGTTTAAAATAAAGATAAAGAACACTTGTGTAACTGAAAAGACATGCCTCCTCAAACCCCATGACATCGAAAGCTAAAGTTAACACCTGGAGGACAAAAATCAAGATTTCTACAAGATGAAGCAGCAAAGTAAAAGTTAAGACAGGTAATAATTAGTTTGTTCTCAAAGAGGCACTGACTTTGGAAAACAATGCTTCATAAAATATGACTTTAACTGACAAAAATTAGCATGTAATAATTGAAACTTTGGCTACAAATTTTAACAAGAACTATAAAAATATTATAAAACAGGAAAAACATGTAAGCACTTAACCTCCTGGATGATTCTTACAGGAATTTTTTTTTTCTTGAACAGTGTTGGATGTATCCCAGGCTGGCATTAAATGTACTATGTAACCTTGAACTTGATACTTTGGCCTCTGTCTACCCAGTGCTGGGAAACAGTGTGCACCACCAGTGCTGGGGTTTCATGCAAGCATATCACCAACTGAACTTAATCCTGAAACTCACAGAAACCCTTATTGATTGATTGACTACAGCTTTATTAAAAGTTATTCACCATTTTGAGAAAGAAGAAATCACAAAAGCAACACCACTCATCAATGTGCTTATCTCTTCAAGAAGATAAATCATGATTGTATTTCAGATAACATTTCAAAACTCTCAGCACAGCAAAGGCATCACAAAGTTTTGTTAAATTTTAGTATCTCAATCAACAGACCACATATTTCTGGTTTTACACAAAAAGCAAAATATGACCTATTTCTAGTCAGGTCCTACAAAAAGTTCTATTGGTATACAAAATACATTTTTATGTAGGCTTTGTAGCATAAAAACTAAGAAAACTGATGGATCTGAAAGTTAGGGGCACCTATCCGGATTGAGAAGACAGGAGACACAGATACAAATGTTTTCTATTTACTATGTAATCACACCTAGATAAAGACAGAAGACTTTCTGGGCCTGACCCCAACATATATAATAATGGTATAACCACTATTTTGTATTTGTCGACAAAGCTTCACTTATAACTATAGAATCTTATGTTCCACATTTGGCCAAGTTTCAATAGGTAACCATTTTGCTCAGTGTTTATATTATTCCTACCTACCTTTTTAGCTTTACTTTGGTCCACTTAGCATTCATATCTTATTTAAAGGCATTTTTATTAGAACTAATTTACACCTCTTTATTAATAGTTGAAAGGTAAGTGGATTTAATTTTATTTTCTATAACCCTTGACAACTAATTACACTGCCAGTCATTGTGTCTATGGCATACTGAATATCATCTTCTCAACCACAAATTCAAGCCATGATGTCCTTGGTTCATAAAAACAAGAAGCCTCATTTGAAAGAGCAAATAGTCTAATAATGTACTACTTCTCATTTTTCTCCATATGTATATAAAAATATATAGTAATTATTAATTGCAAATTTATCTATTATGGAGATAAGGATGATTTACAACATGATAACCTACTGCTGTTACTAATAAGAATACTAAAGTAAGAAATACGAAGTAAAGTATTTTTAAAAGTAAGCTTAAAAAGTTTCAATGCTCAAAATTTAAATCATAGATTAAATCAGTGTGTATTGGTGGTGGGGGTGTGTTCAATTTTCAAAACTTCAGAGTCCTCTATAAAACTGTTTGGTAAGCTCAATATACAATAGAAATTTAGCAAATAAAATTTCAAACAAAATCCATGGAATAGAGCCTTTCCAATAAAGTCAGCAGACTGAACACATAGTATTCAGTTATACAGGTTCTGTATCTCAAGGACATCAACATCTTAAAAAACAAACAAACAAACAAAACCAATACTGCCCTATACCCCGATTTCATTTCTTAAAAGGAAGAAAAATTAATAGTCCCATGCTTATTGGGAGTTAGGAAAAAATAAAAATAAAAAATCTATACCTGTAAAATCATCTTGAAATGTTTAGTCCAGAACCCAATTCTAAGCCCTCAATCCTGGGAAATAAAAAAAACTGACTTAAGGAGTCTTAATTTTGAGCCTAATTATTGGTCTAAAATATGGATTCAACAATTCCGAGTTTTCTCCAAATCTGCCCACTAATGCATTTCTAGGCCTCCATTATGTTATATATACTTAAATATCTACTCAAATAAAAAGAACCAGCTGGTAAAGGTGGTTCAAGCTCATAATACCAGCAACTCAAAAGGTTAAGGGAGGCAAGAAGATTGTTGCCAAGCTCAGTGTCAGCCTGAGTAACTTAGTGAGACTCTACCTCAAAATAAAGTGCTGAGGATATAGCTCAGTGGCAGGGTACTTGCAGAGCACTGAGTACTTTCCTTTAATTCCAAGAACTCCAGTTAGTTAATAAGGTAGAACTGCTTCAATAGTACCCTAAATAAAAGTTCAAATAAACAGCCAACACCACCACTGTGTGGCATCATTTCTATTGTCAAGTATCCTATACCTAACGAAACTGAACTAGACCCAAGATTTTTTAACCTAAACTTCCAGCATAATTTCTTAGTCTTGTTATCTTCATTGTTTTTACTATAACGGAACATGTCAAGTATGTTCTAAATGTGTAGCAATGAGTAGAAAAAAAATAAGAGTATCAAAGTGGTACTCTACTAGTAAAATAAAATTCCGAAAGATAACTGAGTCATATTTCTAAAAATTTCTAAAAGCATCCCGAATAGTGGCTCAGATGGAGCAAACATTCCCCCACCACCACCCAAAAAACAAAAAACAAAAAAACAAAAAAACCACTGAAATTAATAACTTAAAGCAAACCAGAGTTTAGAAAAAATGTCTTACATGCAGACTTAAAGTCAAAACTTTCTCAGAATCATTTCAGATATGAGGTCCCTCATTTTACAGAGAATGAGACGATTTATTTCGCTCTCCAAAAAACGATGCTGAACAATTTAACTGAAAATATTAGTAATAATTTTCAGCTGACTTAGAAAAACCCTTACGCTATCTCAAAAAGTTTAAGCTTTCTTTTTCCTCTAAAGATTGTAAAGGCAACCTCCAAAACTGGCGGTGCTAAATACTGAACAGTAATATAAATCAGTGGAAAGGAAATACTTTCAACCAAACGGGAACAGTTAAGCCAAAATAACTTCTAGCGTTACCGAAGATTTGAAAGATTAAACCTCAACTTTGCTAACGAAGAGTAAAAAAGCAGCTCCTCCTTGCACTGGGGGGCAACACACACCACTGAAGCAATAGCTCCACCTACTGATCCATGATACTTCCTTAAACATTTTGGCACCCCAAAGTCTACACCGCTGGAGTTCATTCCCCCTCCCTCCCTCCTCCACTCGCTCTGACCCAACCCAAGTCCGTTGAGTCACTAGCTCCTAGCACTCATCCTCCGTGCTCTTTATTCCAATTCCTTTTCCCTCCAGAAGGTTCTGCACGGCCCACAAGTATGAAGAAAACCGCAACGTGTCAAAGCCCGCGGCCACAGCATGGATCCCGGATTTGGATGAGCACCTGAGGCGGCTCAGTCGTGCGCTCCCGGGAAGAGGCCCCGGGCGCGTCCTAACACCTTCTCCCCGGGGTCTCATTCGGTGCACACTCGTTCTCCGGGTTGAAATCGTGGCCTCGCGCCCTTGCCTCCGCCGGCCCTTCAGCCCGCCAACAGCCGGCCTAGCCTCCGCCCCCCTCCGGGAGCCAAGGGACCGGGGAAGCCTCGCAATGTCCCTCCGCCAGGTCTTCGCGCGAGTCTCTTCCCCGCAGCGCTCCCCAAGTCCACCGACCCACGCCCCTCTCCGGTGCCCGCCGGACCCTCGCCCGCTGCCCTTCCTCACCCTTTCATCTTCTCCGTCTGCTGAGGCCGTCGTTACAGCCGCCACCAACGCCGTCGTCCTCGTCGCCCCGAGCTCTCCGCGCCCTAAGCTCAGGCCACTCAACCTCACACGCCGGCCTCTTGGCTGAGGGGACGACGAGGCCTCGAAAGCCAAGCCAGGCCCTGAAGCTCTAGAAGACGCGGGGAGATCTGCCGCCGCCGCGCTGCTGCCGCCGTCGCTTCTCCACACGTGCACTCCGGACACTCAGCTCCCGCCCGCAGCTGCCGCCAGCCAGACCCGCCGCCGCGCTGTGACCTTTCACCCCGCCCCCTCAGCGCGCCGGCGCGTCCGCCGCGTCGCGCGCAACCGCAGTGCTCGGCGCCGCCAGGACTCCACCCCCTCCTCTTTCTCCAGGGCTGGGCCTACGGTCGGCTAGCTCCACCCACCCTTTGCGACACTCCAGTGGAGCTTGCTTGGTAGGCTCCGGCGGTAAAATCCGGATTTTTCCACCCTTCCCTCTCTTTCAAACCAACAAGATCAGCCTGTCCCGCCCCCACCCACTTTCTAGACCTCCAGTGACCTTCAAATCCTCTTGTCCCCTAATAGGGTTTTACAAAATGGATTCTTCTCAATGTAAGAAAGCCTGTGGAGGCTTGCAGTAAATGTGTTTTAAATTCAAAAGGTAACGATGGGTCTGGATAATTTGGCCATCCTCCAGCAGGCAAACCTCACAGGTTTTTTTTTTTTTTGAAATCACGTGATAGGCTTATGCCTTCCAGCCAGGATTTTACTGGGGCCTTTAGAGGCGGGACTCATCGCCATTTCCGGTCCCTAGAGCGTGACTCAGCGTCACTTCCTTAGCAATGCACTTTAACCCTTGCCATCCTCGTTTTCTGTACTGTAGTTTATATAACCCAGTCATTGTGAAAAAGAAAATAACGCTTTTCCTAAATCGCGGAACCATTCACATCCAAGCAATCCGCAAAGGTTCAAGCCTGCGAGACGCAGCGTGCCTGGGGAGGGGAAGCGGGGTGGGGCTTGAGGTCACATGACTAGCTAGGGCTGACCCGCCTCCTGCAGCTGAAGACTTCCCCTCTCTCAGTGACAGAGCCTCTGGGTCCGGTCTAGGTACAGATTCTGCATTGCGAGCCCGGGCAGGTGAGGTGCGACAGGTAACTGGTGGCTGGTGGGAACGATTGACGGGGTGGGGTGAGAGTATATAGACACTGGGATGTGTGAACCGCGGCGTGCGGTGCTTGGGGCTCCTTTCGCGTTGTCCTCCTGCATGAGCGAGGAGCTCATTTTTCTAGATCTGCTGGACCCCTGACCCTTCACCTTAGTCCACGACGAGGGATTATGATGCCCACCTTTCCCTGTGTTGAGAGCGAGTGCGGCCATTATGGTTCCTTCTTTAGAGCATTTGGGGCTGATTCAGGTGGTAGAATTGTTTTAGCCATTTCTTGGGGGTCTGCAGCAAACGACGGGTCCCATTCCCCAAAGCTCCTTCCTTGGCAAAGGCCTTGGCCTGGTTGATCAGAATGGAGGAAAACCCCTGTAGGCAGAGGCGTCTCCGGTGAGACAGGCTTAGTAGGGAATGTCACTGATATGGCCCTCACTGCAGTCACACTGAAGGGCTTCCCCACAAATGTGCGTTCTCAGTGATTCTAAGGGTTTTGTCCGACATCCTTGCAGGAGAGGTTTAGTGAGTGTTTGGATGAGACTGGAAGGGTAAGAACGGGCCTTATTTCTTCGGAGAGAAGAAGGTTGTACAATCCTCAGAACAGGGTGTTGGTAATGCGACAGTCTCAGTTGAATGGGAAGGCGATGAAAGATGGTGTTACCTTTTTGGGCTGGAGACCCAGACTAGTTTACAGGAAAGTGACGAGGTTTTCCCGAAGGGGAAGTAATTCTTTGGAAACTGATCAAGCTGAAAACATAATTAATCCAAATCTATTTGCCTATAATTTAAAGGCAAGGAGAGTCTAGACATTACTGACTGTGGGTCATTCCTTTTTGACATTTCTTTTAAATCCTACAAGTTATGCCCTTCCCAATCAGTTTAAATCTGTGAAGAAATGCTTATGTTCCTAATTCACTTCTGCATTTGTTAAAGAGATTCAAGTGACCCTTCTCAGACTTGAGTGCATAATATTTTGTGAAAAGTACAGAAATTGTTTTGCTTAGGGTTGCCCAACCCTTTGTACTCCATTTTATATGCACCATAGTAGCCAATGTTTTCACCTCAAACAATGCACTTGACCAAAGGAATGTTCTTCAGTTTGGGGCTAAACTCTTTTATTTGTGCTACAAGCTTAGAAAGTTCATTGCTTTGAATCCAAAGGCCTTACAAAATCAGAGATTTGACTTTTATAACCTAAAGAATGCATTTTCTTATGTGAAATAAGATTTTTAGTTAAATCTCAGTTCTATGCAATGTAATTGAGGAATCTATTTTTTAATATCTGCTGAGGACTTGGGGATATGGTTCTTGCTTCCACTGCATGCTCGAGGCTCTTCACCCAGTCCTCATACTAGAAAGAAAAAAAAAAATAGGAAAAGGATGGAATGATTATCTTACAGTGATTGGTGCTCTTTTTTATCCCCTTCCAAATTTTCTTATCAGATTTTGTTTAAAAAGCTAAAAGCCAAAACCTTAAACTGATAACAATTTAACAAGATAGAAAGACTGGCCTATTTGCTACTTCTTACTAAAATATTGCCTTAATGATTTTGCATTGCCCAAATTACCATTGTGTGCTTGTGATCCAGACTAGACAATAGGTATGTTTCTATAACAAGCTTAAATATAGATTCTTAAATAGTTTGTTCCTTTGCATTGCTAATCATTCTGTGGTATGGATGGCACCACAGTTGGTTGAACCATTCACTTGTTGACATTTTTATTTGTGTCTGTTCCTGCACGTAGAGGCCAGAGGTGCCTTCCTTTGTTGCTCTCCCCACCTCAACCCCCCTTTTTTGAGCTAGGTTCTCTCACTGAACCTGACTCACTGATTCAGGAGCCTAGCTGGCCATTCAGCCCCAAGGATTCTTCTGTCTTTTGCCCTGAGCACCGAGGTTAAAGGCACAGTACCACACTTTACTTTTACATGGCCACCTGGGAGGCTGAACTCAGATTTTCATATGTGCAAAGCATGTGCTTTCACGACTGAGTCATCTCCTCAGCCTGAAATATAATTTTACCCATCATTTTTCCTCCAAAGTGAGAGAGAAAAAAAATTGGCACTGCTTCATGCCCATGTGACATTCCACCAAATAAACAGAATTCCTTCGTGTTTTAAAAGTCCAAACCAGTTCTGTGCAGGTGTACTGGGCTGGAGGAACCCAGTTTGAAAGCACTGAGTCCTGGTGGAGGAGAAGTTCATAAGAAAGGCTGGATGAGTCTGCAGTTTTATTTCACAGTTAATTGCTCCAGTTTTAGGGAACTCAAGAAAGCAGTACCTTAGACTTCTAATGAAATCGGGAGGATTAGCAAATCTGGAATTGGCAACCAAACAGCTAAGGAGAGTAAATATTAAAGAAGAATTTGATGCTGTATACACACAGATGGTTTGAGCGCTGGAAGGCATTTCTGATATTAATGAGATTTCTGTGTGGGTCTGGGTATAATGGCTCCCTCCTTTAATCTCTGCACTGGGTCTGGCAGAGTTCTTTGAGTTGAAGGCCAGCCTGGTCTACAAAGTGGGTTCTAGGCCAGCCAGGGCAACAAAGTAAGACCTTGTTTCATAGGTGAGAAGGCCTATGGGGGAAGGGAGAGACAGGGAAGGAGGGGGAAAGAGAGAATTTAAGGGTTGGGGCCCCAACGCCCTTTATTTCTTACTCTGAAATCTCCCTTAATTACCCTGTCTTTGCAGGGTGTCACCAGTGAACGTGTGTCCTTTCCTTTGGGCCACGGTAGCCAATTAGTCCTTTAGGCTGATATACCCAATATTCTGTATTTCTTTACTTCTCCATATAGGCTACTTTTGGTAGCTGGGGTATTCCTCAGTAAACCTCCCTGCAGTTAAAGAACAATCTGTCTCTGTTATATCTTCTGCACAAGGATGCTGAAGTGGATAGAAGAGGCCCTGTTAAAGCAAACAGAATACTGAGGGCCCTGATGGGTCGTTTATTGAATAAGCGTTGAATGATTAAAAAGGAAATTAAACTGCCTTAATTGTTACGAATTATAGTTCCCTAAAGGCTGTGCACTAAGTATTAACTTCTCAGTCCAAGTTTCCAAATCCTAAATAGAGTAGATATGAGCCTGTGTGGACTTTATTAATTCAGTAAGCACCTTGTTTCCACAGCGTGTCGCGCTTACTGATAATGGTAAGACCTATGGTTCAGCCCTAATGTTAGAGGATCTTCATTCAGTGCCTCCATTTTGGTCATGTGCCTTCTTAAGTGCAGCCGATGCTGGAAACCTCAGGCTTCCATACTAAGAAACTTTCCTCCCAAGGGTATTGTGAATGAGATAAGCCTAGATAATCAATTTGAGAGTAGTTTGAAAGCTAGATGGCAGTGAGCGTAACTTAGTATACTCAAACTTTTCCTGAATAGATTTCCCAATCACAGAGGCCTGGGATTAGGTTTTAGCCTTCCCTATCATTAACTGTCTGACCTTGGGCACTTAAAATGAAGTCTCTTTCTGTTTAAATCTAGCCCGTAGGTATTATCAAGGTAGATCATAAGTCTACAGTGGTTAGTACATACTTTATAAGTTTTTTTTAAACGGAGGTCAAGCCTAGCTTTCATCATGGTCTTCTTCCTGTCTGTTTCCTAAGTGCTGGATTACCGATATGTGCCACTCCACCAACAGAAGTTCTCACTAATTGAACGACATGCTTCAGTCATACACCCTGAACTTCTAGGAGAGATATACAGTGCCCTACAAGAGTGACAAAAAACAAAACGTTTTTGCACAAAAGGTTTCTGTTGCAGGGAATGGACTAAAATTTGAAATGAGTCTATCGTGGAAAAATAGAGCCAAAAGAACTTTTCTGGGCATGTTCTTTGAAGCTAGCCATGCTGTAACTCATATTGTTCTCAAACCACCAGACTAAGGCTAGTCAGTGTGCCTCAGCCTCCCAAGTGGCTGGACTGCAGACTCTAGTGCCAGAATATCTGGCTTTGACAGACTCCAAACTTGCTTAGTAATTAGTAGGAGCTGAGGAATAGCAGCATAATTCCCTTATTTTGGTTTTAGCTATAGTTCACTGGGTTTTTTATGTTAATTTTTTCAATGTTTATGATCATTAATGCATGGAATCGTTTTTAGGAAACTATTTCTCCACTCTTAAAGTTTGTTCAATATAAGAAACAGTATGGACATGAACTAGAGTAAGAATTTTTTCCTTCTTTAGTGATTCACAAGGATTAGTGGTTTTGCATGGGAAGTATGAGTAAATAAAATAATAATTGAAATAGAGCTTTTCAAGTTTATATTTTTTGTTAATCATGACAAAAATACTATAAGGAAAATAGTTTAAGAAATAATTGAATATTTGTATTAAAGTCAGTTCCCTATAGAGTAACTGGGATATAGTAAGTGTATTTTCATTCATTTTTATGTGTATTGGTAAATAATCTGTGATCAGTAATGCTTTTTATTTTCCTTTTTCTTATTGAGAAGGGAAAGCCTAATTACAGCATTATATATAATAGATATGGAATATGGTGAATAAATATATGGAGTTATATCTTTAGATTAGCACTTCTTTATCTTTACCTGCTCACTAAAAACTTAGTTGCTGTGGTGACAGCCATTTACATTAACATTTAGCTATTCGTGGTATATTGTAGCTATTTTCAGGTTAATTTTTGTTTCTTCAGACAGGGTCTCCATATTTAGCTATGGCTGTCCAAGAATTAGCTACATAGACCAGGTTGGTCTTGAACTCTCAGAGGTCCACCTGCTTCGGCTGTGGAATTAGAGGCATACACCGCCACATCTGACATCTGGTCTCTTTCATATCTTGAGACAAGGTTCCCCTAAGTTGTCCAGACTCACTTTGAACATGCTCCATACCTAGCGAAACCTCGTCTTTGCTAGTTTCTTACCTCATCCTCCCAAGTAGTGATATCATGGGCCTTTGCCACCAGGTCCAGCTAAAGTTTATTAAGTCTAATCTAAATGTAAACATTGAAATAATTCTTTCATTTTAAAATTGCATTAACACCTTATGAAAATGCTTTGGCTTACTCATATAACAGTAGTTTATTTATTTGTATATATACTGTTAGGCTTAAATACATAAGTATGAAATTTTCTAAGAAATAGAAGTACAGTGCTGAGTGCTTGCATAACATGCCCTAAGCTCTAGTTTGTCCTCAGCACCACTTAAAGCATGTATGGTGGCACATGCCTGTATTGTCCTCAACCCACTTAAAGCATGTATGGTGGCACATGCCTGTCATCCCCAGATGATGTCAGGGTCAACCTGGGCTACATAAGATCCTATTTCAAATATATATGTAAATATGTGTGTATGTGAATGTATAAGGAAATTCCAATTATGACAAAGTGAGACTAAGTGTGGAGGGGAGGCACATTTATGTGGTAAACATAACTGAATCAATTTGTCTACAACTTAAATGTAAATAGATATTTAAAATATTAGTCAAATTTTATATATACATAGAACCTAAACCACAGAGGAATACCTCTGAATTAGGAAAGAGAAGGGAAGGGAAGGAAAAAGTAGTCTTTGAAACTCTATAGATAGAATTTTGTAGCAGAAATGGAAACAAATGCTTAAAAGAAAACACTTGCAATATATCTAACAGGTTAGTATTTGTAAAAAATCTTATAAAGTGTAAAAAGTCCACCAGTTAGGACCATACATAGAGAAGGATGTGGCCTGAAGTTCACAGAAGAAAAAGCTTAAACATTTAACATTTAGCTTAACAAATGTGAAAACTATAACCTTACTACCAATTGATACAGTGACAGTGAAATGCTATGTCTCTGGCTAGTAAAAATTAAATGCTAAACCATGCTAGCAGGGATATGTGGGGAAAGATTTCCCCGTGAATGCTAGTAGAGAAATGACTTTCCTTGTTGGTTTGGTTTGGTTTGGTTTGGTTTGGTTTGGTTTGGTTTGGTAAGCAAACAGTAGTAGTTAGTATTAGAAATGTATGTATTCTTTCATCAGTCTCCATGAACTAAAATCATCAGTAAGCAAGCAAGAACATGTCGACATGGACGTTGACTGCCACAATGTTGGCAGTGCCAAAATCCTGGGAATAGGGGAACACCGACTAGTAGAAGTATTATGCGTATTATGGCAGTCATATTCTGAAGCATTCAGTAGTAGGAGTTGAATCTCTCTGGTAACTTGGAAGTATTTCTAAATATATTTTGAGAGGATTTCCAATATGTTCCTTATGCGAAAAGGTAAAATACAAGAAAATGTATATAAGATTGTTTTCATAAAGCCATATGTAAGACATGAGTTTTGTGTATCTTGTTAACACTGGAAAAGAGGAGAGGTAGAAAAAAAAGAGAGGACAAAGAGGTAGAGAGTATCCACAGTAAGATATGCGTACATGTTTGCACATGTCTGTATGTACAGTGAATCACAGGAAAGGACCGTACTCAGATGCTCAGTGGTTGCTTCAGAATGGCCGGGTAAGCATTCCGTGTGACGTGGTTCCCATTTGACAATGAACACTTTCTGAAAGTAGTGGAAAACAAAACAATTTACATTTTTAAAAAGAAACAGAAGGCCAGCTTGGCTAAAGAAGAATTAACAAGATGAAAAATAGTATTTGAAGTGACTAGGCATGAAGATACTTGACATATATTTAGTCTTAGTTATTGGAGGAGGAAGTAAATAAAGTATCCTGGTAACTGCATGCATTCTTAATTTTATGTGTGACACCTAGAAGGAGTCGTTGTAAAAACATACCCAAAAAATGATAAATATCACCAAATAAGGCTCAAATTGGCATATTCTTTTCGGTGTTAGTATTTAATGCTGCAAAATGTTTTATGCCTTGGAAGTGTAAAGCATATTACACAAGTACAGTTTCTGTCACCTGACTTAATCATATGACATAATCACTGTGAGAAAAGTCCCTTGTAGTTCACTAGATTAAAAGATTAACTTTCTCTTTAAGAAAACTTCAAATAGGGCTGGAGAGATAGCTCAGCGGTTAAGAGCACTGACTGCTCTTCCAGAGGTCCTAAGTTCAATTTCCAACAACCACATGGTGGCTCACAACCATCTGTCATGGGATGTGATGCCCTCTTCTGGTGTGTCTGAAGACAGCTACAGTGTACTCATATACATGAAATAAATAAATTAAAAAAAAAAGAAAACTTTAAATAAAGCGAAGTTTGGGGGATTTGATCAGAGACATATATCAGGGTTACGAGTGTGTACTGCTTCTGTAGAGAGTCTGTATTCTGTTCCTAGCACCTATGTTAGGTGGCTTATGACTACCTATACCTCCCGGTCAGGAAATCTAACACTCTCTGGTCTTCACCAGCTCTGCCAAACACATGCGCTACTCCCACACAGGAACACAGACACATAATAAAAGTGAAAAAACTTAACATTTTAAAAAAGCAAATAAACTCTTTGCAATTAATTCATTTTTGATTATTTATTTATCTTGAAATGGAGTCTAGATGTATAACCCAAGCTCATCTCAAATGTGAGCCCCTATTGCATCAGCCTCCCAATTGCTGGGCTTGCAAATGCATGCCACTGCACACATCTTGATTTCAGTTATTTTCTGGTAATTAGAAGTGGAGGCATTGCTCAAACCCATGGTAGGAAATGGCAGATGGTTTGGAGTTCAGTTTGTCACATACTTAAAATGCCAGTTTTTATATCTCATGCTGCTGCTTGTACTTTTTCCTCTATTACCATTTTATTTTGATTGTATATTTATATGTCAGTCTCTCTGTGTGTGCATGTGCGTGTATGCAGGTGCTATATTAAAAGCTGTACAAAAATTTACAATTCTTTTGTTAAGTGGGTAATACATGTATAAGCACGGTGAAAATTACTATTCAGACGTTTCTCTTGCCTGTTCCTAGCCCCCACCTATGATTCGTCCATAAACGGTAGTCCATGTGAGTAGTATCCCAGCCTCCCTCTTTTTTTTGGGGGGGGGATTCTTTTTTTCGGAGCTGGGGACCGAACCCAGGGCCTTGCGCTTCCTAGGTAAGCGCTCTACCACTGAGCTAAATCCCCAGCCCCCCCAGCCTCCCTCTTTCACTGAACAGACATCCCACACTGATGCACTTAAAGCTTCCTCTCAAATGCTAGTTGAGTCATTGCACTGGTGAATCGTCATCGTCATATGGACAGTGCCAGGAGCTTCCTCCTTGTCCAGACCCTTGTTCGATCCTTCTACCACACCTACCTCTTCAGCAGATCCCAAGCATGTGCCACCACAAGTGCCAAGGCCTTTTTCACTTTGGCTATAATTACTCATTGTAGCCTCTCAGCACCTTTCTAAGATGGCACTTATTTTTATCTCCATTCATCAAATGAGGAAAATTGCATGTGATGGTTAAATGTTCAGTACTATAACTCACAACTTGTAAATTGAACTCAGGGAGTACTATTACTGTTTTAATGCCATTAAGCAAACAGATTCCATCATAAGTTATTTAGTCTTTATATTGTTGATTCTCCTTCTATGTTTATATAGGATATGGGAATCAAACCCAGGTTACTAGGCTTACAAGGCCTTAGTCATTTCACTCTCCCTAGTCTCCATATTAAGGAATATTCCAACCTTTGCATAAGAAAGTACTATAATGAATATTAATAAAATTTGTTGTGCACAGAGTAAATTCCTAGGAATGGACTAGCTGCATGAAAAAAGAATGACACTTTTTTTTTTTTATTAACTTGAGTATTTCTTATATACATTTCGAGTGTTATTCCCTTTCCCGGTTTCCGGGCAAACATCCCCCTAATCCCTCCCCCTCCCCTTCTTTATGGGTGTTCCCCTCCCCATCCTCCCCCCATTGCCACTCTCCCCCCAACAATCTAGTTCACTGGGGGTTCAGTCTTAGCAGGACACAGGGCTTCCCCTTCAACTGGTGCTCTTACTAGGATATTCATTGCTTCCTATGAGGTTGGAGCCCAGGGTCAGTCCATGTATAGTCTTTAGGTAGTGGCTTAGTCCCTGGAAGCTCTGGTTCCTTGGCATTGTTGTACATATGGGGTCTCGAGCCCCTTCAAGCTCTTCCAGTTCTTTCTCTGATTCCTTCAACGGGGGACCTATTCTCAGCTCAGTGGTTTGCTGCTGGCATTCGCCTCTGTATTTGCTGTATTCTGGCTGTGTCTCTCAGGAGCGATCTACATCCGGCTCCTGTCGGTCTGCACTTCTTTGCTTCATCCATCTTGTCCAATTGGGTGGCTGTATATGTATGGGCCACCTGTGGGGCAGGCTCTGAATGGGTGTTCCTTCAGTCTCTGTTTTAATCTTTGCCTCTCCCTTCCCAGCCAAGGGTATTCTTTTTCCTCATTTAAAGAAGGAGTGAAGCATTCACATTTTGATCATCCGTCTTGAGTTTCGTTTGTTCTAGGGATCTAGGGTAATTCAAGCATTTGGGCTAATAGCCACTTATCAATGAGTGCATACCATGTATGTCTTTCTGTGATTGGGTTAGCTCACTCAGGATGATATTTTCCAGTTCCAACCATTTGCCTACGAATTTCATAGACTCGTTGTTTTTGATAGCTGAGTAATATTCCATTGTGTAGATGTACCACATTTTCTGTATCCATTCCTCTGTTGAAGGGCATCTGGGTTCTTTCCAGCTTCTGGCTATTATAAATAAGGCTGCGATGAACATAGTGGAGCACGTGTCTTTTTTTATATGTTGGGGCATCTTTTGGGTATATGCCCAAGAAAGGTATAGCTGGATCCTCAGGCAGTTCAATGTCCAATTTTCTGAGGAACCTCCAGACTGATTTCCAGAATGGTAAGAGTGACACTTTTAATTTTTGGTAGATATCACCATGTTGCTCTTTAATTTAGCGATGCACAGAAGTTTCTTTGTCCTCAGTAATTTGCTTGAATCTGTCATTTAGGTTTACTATTTAGAAGACTGAATTGTTGGATGACTTTGGCTTTCCTGGATTGTGTATGATCTACCATTGTGATAGTACACATTTATTCATACAGAAGCAATATAATTTGAGAATAAGACAGGTTTATGACTTTTATTCTGGTTACAACTTAAAGTGCTACTTGTCTGATTCATATTGGCGTTTCATTATTTGAAATTGGAATTTTTTATTGCCCAAAGAGTAAAAAGTAACTCTTAGTAAACAACTGTGAAAGGCCCTGATTTTATGTATGGAAGGATTGCGTCAGGTATTTCAGTTACCTACTGTAGAGAACCGAGCATGGCAGCTTGTTTTCAGCAGCCCTTGAACCCCAGCTTTAGGTGATACAGTGAGCTAGTGAGAGACGTCGGTCACAGTATTTACAAGCTCCATAAATTATTTGAAATGTAACACATTTTAGAGTCTAAGTGGCAGGTAGGCTGATTGACACCAAAGTCTTTGATGTGATCCAAAGCAGAAACTTAAATCTACTCAGGTCTCAGGGAAAATACCTAAGGGATTGAATGGAATGTACATTGACAGAACCTGCTATTGTTCATTGATATGCATCTGTGTTTGTTTTAAACATGATCTCATCCTTCCCAGGACATTGTCCTGGGAAGATGAACGATTGAGGAAACAGCCAAAAATAGAGATAATTAGGCTGTGGGTAAAAATTACAATTAATACTACCTTAAGTAAGAGCAGCACAAAACAAGAAGTCCTTCTTACTCTGTCTCTGTCTTTTACAACCACTCTACTATACCAAGTTTGTAACCAAAGTCTTAGCACATAGCCTGTGTTGTAAGACAAAATCTTATGCCTGAGAATACAGTAGGATCTTCCTAAGTCCTTATCCAAGATATTTTTATTATTCTGATTTTTTTCAAATAGGGGTTTCTCTGTAGCCCTGGCTGTCCTAGAACTTGCTCTGTAGACCAGGCTGGCTTTGAACTCACCAAGATCCACCTGCCTCTGCCTTCCAAGTGTTGGGGTTAAAGTTATGCCTGACTTCTTACCAGCATTATATGCCAAATTCCTTATTCTAACCCTTACTAATACTATCTTAAAATCTTAGCCTGAGCATCCTGGTTTTAACTCGTGCTTTCCTAGTGGTCAGTGATAGAAAGCACCTTTTAAAGTCATTATTTGTCGTGTGTGTGTGTGTGTGTGTGTGTGTGTGTGTGTGTGTGTGTGTGTGTGTGTGTGTGTGTGTGTTTAAGGCTTAGGATGACTTTGGAAAGTTAGTTCTCCCCTTCCATCACATTTGTCCAGGGATTGAACTCAGGTCAGCAGACTTGGTGGCAAGTGCCTTTCTCTGCTGTGCTGTCTCACTAGCCTACATTATCTTCTTGTTCATGAGTACTGAGAGTCACTTTCCTAAGGGGGTGCTTTTGAGTAGGTGAGGGAGAGGAAAGGAAGTCTATTTTAATAAAATACTAAAGAAAAATTGGAAAATAAGTTTATACAGAAAAAAAACCTTGCTTTTCTACAACTATATTAAGATATTTCTGCTTTATAAACATTTCCTCACAATTGCTAACTTCCTTTATTCTAACAATAGCTTTTGAAAAGTAAAGTACTTTACTCTTCTAAAGTCCCAATTTGTCAGTTTGCTATTTGTTTGTTATATAAATTAAATCTATCTAATTCAGGCTCTCAAGGAACATTTTATAGTTATAGGTTTGACATCTAGGCTTACCATCCACTTTCAGTTGATTTTTATATAATGCCGAGATGGGTTGAAGTATTTGGTTTTGGTTTCTGCGTGTGCACAACTGTTTATTCTACTGTTACCTCTTGAAGAGACAGTAGTTCACTACTAAACTTACATTTTTGTCAAAAGTCACTTGTTCATTTTTCTATGTATACATTTTACATTTTTTGAGTCGAGTGTAAATTTTTAAGTAATGCTAATCCAAATAATAGATTTTAGACTCTGCACTTACTGTAGTTATTTCTGTTCTAGCTAATATTTTAAACCACTAGAATTATTAATAAAAATATAACATTTAAATTTTAATAGGTTAATATAGTTAATAAATATATTAACATAACTAATATTTTGGGATGTTTAATAATACCTTTTATTTCAGAAGTTTCTTCTGTGGTAATACTTGGCTTCAGTTTGGTCTCAGGGAAGTGCTGATTTTAAAAATCTCGGTCATTGGGCATTAGGCCAAGCTGTATTCCATGCATTTTTAAGGGCTATCAGTTTTCACTCAGTGAATAGGAGTTCCTGTTTCACTCATGCTTCAGCCAAGACTGTGACTAACTAATGTATGGTGTCTGTGTCCTGTGTGCACAGTTGGTCTGCTTTATGACACAAGCAGGTGTCGTCCTGCTCTCCTGGCAGTTACAGTCCAGCAGTAAAGACGGGCACTGGTTGAGCAGCTTCGCTTTTTTTTTTTTTTTTTTTTTTTTTTTGAGCTGGGGACCGAACCCAGGACCTTGCGCTTCCTAGGCCAGCGCTCTAACCACTGAGCTAAATCCCCAACCCCTGAGCAGCTTCGCTTTTGCTTTCTAGTTTCTTTTTAATATTATTCATCCACCTCTTTATTGGTTTTTCGAGACAGGGTTTCTCTGTGTAACTTTGGCTGTCCTAGAACTCACTCTGTAGACTCACAGAGATCCACCTGCCTCTGCCTCCCAAGTGCTGGGATTCAAGGCGTGCAGCACCACTGCCAGCTCTTTTTAAATTACTCTGTGTGTGTGTGTGTGTGTGTGTGTGTGTGTGTGTGTGTGTGTGTGTGTGTGTGTGTCTGTGTGTGTGTGTGTGTGTGTGCCTGTAGGAGTGCACACACTTGTTTGTCATCGTATTCCCTGATTCCATTAGACCAGCCGTTCCTCCTGGAATTTTGTTGTGCTTCTCTCTTCTCTTTGACTCCCAGCTTTGTCTACACATTTCCTTAGAATGTTTAGTTTTCATAAATGATTTCACTAATGACCTTGAGTTTACCTCCTAATCTATTCATTCTTTTTTAATGATACTATGAAATGTGTATAAATAAAATATTTATTCCTGAGATTCTCTTTTTTTATTGCTATCTTGACCAATTAAGTGATCAGTAATGGAACAAGGACCCAGAACTTTTTGTTCTTCTATGTTGTCATCTGTAGCAAGGTAGCCTGCCTTCCCAAATTATCTCCTTTCTACGTCCCACACTATTGCTACAGCTCAGCATCCCGTGCAGATGACCAGCTGCCAAAGGTGTTCTTTCCTGTCGCCGTCTAAGAAGAGAAGTTACTCAGAATTTCCTAAAAGATTTTTCTTGCCTTTTATTAGTCAGACCATTCCCAAATGCTCTATTCCCAAGCAAGCCATTGCTAATGGAACTGAAATTACCTTAGTAGACTTACCAAATTTAAATAAAGTTCAGGTTTTATTGGCAAGAGAAGCAGAGGGTTCTGGGTATGCATAGTGAAGTAAATCTGCATTTCTGATGAAGCTGCTAAATAGATAAAAAGAGGTGAATAAGAAAGGCCTTCACGAAGTGATAGCTTGCAGTAGTGTTTTACAGTACAAATGACCAAAGTAAACTTTTTTTTTTTTTTTTTGGTTCTTTTTTTTCGGAGCTGGGGACCGAACCCAGGGCCTTGCGCTTCCTAGGCAAGCGCTCTACCACTGAGCTAAATCCCCAACCCCAAAGTAAACTTTTTAACTGGAAATTTTGAGCAAGCATAAAAATCAAAAGCAGGTTTAGGATGCTTTTCTCTGTGCGGAAAATTGCAGATGAAATGTAGATCAGGCTTGGTGGCTCATGCCTATAACCCCAGCATCAGGAGGCTGAGACATTGGGATTAGGAGTTTGAAACCAGTCTGGGCTGTTGGCACGAGTCCCTCTCTTTAAAGTAAATCAAATAAATGAGAAATGGAGCAGTGGAAACCTACCTACCTATTCTGATTTGATGGTTGCATCCAGCATATATTTAATGACATCACACTGTATGTCTTTTGATGCATACAATTTAAATAATGCTAAAAGAGATTGTTGAGGGGCTGGAGAGGTGGCTCAGTGGTTAAGAGCACTGACTGCTCTTCCAGAGGTCCTGAATTCAATTCCCAGAAACCACATGGTGGCTCACAACCATCTGTAATGGAATCTGACGCCCTCTTCTTATGTGTCTGAAGTCAGCTACAGTGTACCCATATAAATAAAATAAATAAATCTTTTTTAAAAAAAGAAACTTTTGAAATCTACTGATTTTTTTTCCTTTTTAAAAAAACTAACAACCCCCTGTGCTTTCCTAAGCCAGTCTTTTAGTGAGTTAGTGTGTTCTTTTTCAAATGTTACATTAAATAACACCAAGTGCCAGTGGAGTGGGTCAGACTGCATGAGAATTGCCTTGGAAGCCTAGTGTTGGCTGTTGTGTGGCCTTCTCCTCGTTTCCAGCCAAGACTCTGATACTAAAAGGAATTGTTTTAGAATAAAAGGCATTGCTAGGTGTAGCACGATAACCAGTTGCAATTTAGACTCTGTTATAAAATGGTGGGGCAGCCGGCTCTGGCGGCACTTCAGTGCTCTGCAGTGGGGAGAGTTTGATGACTCACCAGTCAGATGGCTGCCTTTGCTGCCGTCTGGATTTTCCCTTCTCTATAGCACAGATTTTTTCTTTTTCATTTTTTTCAAACGTGGGGGTCTATAATGTATAATTAAGGGAATCTTCGTTATAAACCATTTGGGTTTTGTCCTTAGGAAAAGAGTCCAGTAGCCAAGGATAAAGCTTATGTAGTCCCTGAGTTGTTTTCTTGTGACTGTAGCTCTCTGTGCCACATTTTCTTCACGATTCCTGGTGGGGGGGGCTGGAGTTCTGCTAGTTCCTGCGCAGCTAGTGCTTTACCTCGAGTTCCGTCCCTCACACTGCTGTTCCTTGGCTGCTTTTTTTATCCTGGAGAACAGCAGGGATAACTGTAAGGAAGGAGTTTCATGCAACATTAGATCATAGTATACTTGGACCTTCTACTGTGAAGTTTTAGAATAAAAGTAACTCTTAATTTACTATGACTTAACTTTCCTATTGAAAATGCTTTTGAAGTTTTTTAATACTTTAAAATTATTTTTTATTTTTAGTTATGTTTGTGTGCATGTGGCCTTGTGCACATATATTCAGGAGGCCAGAGGCGTTGGATCCCTTTGGATTGGAATTACAGGGGTTATGAGTCACCTAACATGGGTGCTGGACACAAAAATAAACTACTACAAGAACAGACTGCTCTACTAACTGCTCAGACATCGCTCCAGCCCATGTTTAATATTTTTAAAAAGTCCGCTGTTTGCTGAGTAGTGGTGGTACACATCTTTAATCTCAGCTCTCAGGAGGAAGAGGCAGTGAGATCTCTTGAGTTCAAGGTCAGCCCCTTCTACAGAGTGAGATTTTTCCTCTTGCACAGTAGAGAGCTAAATTGCTCACAATCTTATTTTCTCTTTATATTGGCCTTAAAATGTTTCTATTTTTGTGTATGAATATTTTGTTTGCTTATATGTATGTGTACCACATGCATGCCTGGTGCCCGCAGACATCAGAAGAGAGCATTGGAGGCCCAGGAACTGAAGTTACAATGGATGTGAGCCAGCGTGTGGGTCCTGAACTGAACATGGGTCCCATGTGAGAGCCACAGGTGTTTAAACACTGAACCATCTCTTCAACCCCTGTATCGTCCTTCCAGAGAATGGGATTGTCCCCAACATTTCCCCTCCTCCTCCCAAGAAGAAAAGGAAAACAAAACAAAACAAGACCTTGACTTGCTGGTTCGAGTGTTTGTCAGCTGAAAGCAAAGGTGTATGTCTGCTCGTCTGGATGTAGACTTGCAGCGCTACCCTTAGGCTGTTGATCCTCTTACTGTCTTAATGTCATTGTTTCTAATGCCTAATATGTGCCTCAAACGTTTAAAAAAAGTTTAAAAGAATAGTGACATTTTTAGGAATTCTGGAATTTGCATTTCTCTTAAAAACACAGAAATACGGCAAGAATGTACTTTCATTTTAATCCCAGGTATAGAGATGTGGGGCTGCTTCGGACTGTCCACAGCCGCTGACTGTTATTTGTCTCATGTTCCGGCAGAGGCGTGGTTTTCCCGCTGCAGATGGTTTCTACAGTTGCATGATGTTTGGAATCCTGAGAGGCGGGGTTGATGGTGGTGGTCACTTGGGGAGGTTGTTAGTAGCTGGAGTCAGAGAAGAAACAAAAGGAAAGAAGTTAGATCAGGGATCTTCCTAATTCCTCTCTCTCCTCTGTTCTTGTTTCTTCCTGCCTAGTGTTAGGAGGTGAAACTGGGCGGATAAAGTATAGGAAAAGAACCCCAAAAGTGCCAAAGACCAGCTACAATAGACACCAAAATCCCCATAATGGCTATACTTCTCCAGACACTGCTAAACCCACAAGAAAGCTGGTTGATGAACAAACCCTTGTGATTCCCTTCCAATAATCATTGTCCATATATTAGGAGGACTCAGACCATAATTTAAAAAAAAAAATTACAAAAGAGGACTGGAGACATGACTCAGTGGTTAAGAGCACGAGCACTGACTGCTCTTCCAAAGGTCCTCAGTTCAAATCCCAGCAACCACATGGTGGCTCACAACCATCTGTATTGTGATCAATGACCTCTTCTGGTGTGTCTGAAGACAGCTACAGTATACTCACATTAATAGAAATAAATACTTTTTTTTTTAAATTACAAAAGCTACTGCTTGACTCCCTAGAGCCTTTATGACCTTTCTGTAGCTCAGGAGAACTGAACCATCTCTAGGAAAACATTATGTGTAGTCTGATCATTCTTGCCCATCCCTCTAGTTTTTGCTTCACCTCCTGTAAGCCGCTCTTCCCTTGTCTTCTCCATGCATTCCTGTAAAGTCAGCCTGTGCTACTTCTGAGAATACACCATCTCCTAATTTTAGCTGGCTGGTTAAAGGGAAGTATTTCACCATATTTCTGCCTGAAATATAGCACTTGCTGATCTTTCAGAGGACCATCTAGGACAACAGCTCTAGGAGGACCTCACCTCATACCCCACCCCATCCCTCCCCTCCTTCACACACAGACATGTATGCACACATGCATGCACTCACACACAACACTGAAAATGATAAAAATTAATCTTGTTTTAAAAGCAGTAGCAGCTGCTGCTGTTACATTAGTCATACTTTTTAGAAATCAGGCAATCTTGGCTTGGATTAATTAAATTAGTTACTCTATTACCCCTTTTCTCCCAGGCAGACCAATGACATGTTTGTCTTACCACAGCTCTATTGGACTCTAGGTGAAATAGACTGGTCAAAAGAATTTGACTTTTCCAATGCTATAGTTTACAAATTTAAACTCAATCTTTTTGACTTAAAGCCTTGGTCTCTGTCTTCTAAAAGAAGTAATATTCCTTTGTACTGACATAATATTTAAAGCATTTTTTATTTATGTAGCTCCATTTTTAAAGCAGTCAATACAAATATGATAAAATACTTTCTGAAAGGATAGCTCAAGGAGTGAGGGACCATAAAAAGACTGCCTTTGAGCAAGGAGCACTCAGGACTCATGCAGACCCGTCGTGAAAGAAGGCATTTCTGGAAGCAAATGGTTTTTTCAAATGATGCTATTCACATAGCATCACTAAGGGAATGTTTGTGAGCATTTCACGAGGAACGTTTGACCAAGTCTGTAATTAAATCACAATTCTTGCATAAGCAGTAGCATAATTCTTGTTTTTCAGTTAAAGAGATTTTGATTTGTCTAAGTTTTCCTGCAGCATATCATTAGAGGAACCTAAATGTGATCCCAAGTCAGCTGACTCAAGCACTGGGCTGTTCCCACTTTACTGGGCAGATGATCATGTGTCACAGATACTATACAGGGGACACCCACCCTGGAGAGGAACTTAGCCTGGATGTTGACTTCAGTACCGTGTTTAGGTGTACCGTCTTTGAAGGTGTGTGTTGTACGTCACATGCTGGCAGGACCTCAGGTCCGAAAAGACATTGGAGTCCATGGAATTGGATTGTAGACAATTGTGAGCTGCCATGCAGGTGCTAGGAACAGAACAACTTGGCTCCACCGTAAGAACTAAATTCTAACCTCTAAGCCATCTCTCCAGCCCCTGAAGGATTTTTTTTTTTTTTTTTTATGTGTGTATCTGTTTGTGTGATGGGTACCTGTGGGGACCAAAAGAGTACATCAGATTTTTTTTTTTTCATTGTCTTTCATTATCTGGTGGTTCCTAGAAAATCTTGTTCTGAGGGATGGGAAGATAGCTCAATTGGTAAAATGTTTGTGGTGCAAGGGTGAGGACATACTTGTTCAGTTCTCACCCACTAGAACGTCAGGTACAGTGGTGTGTGCTTTTGGAGGCCGAGATGGGTTGACAGCTATGACCCAATGGCTAACCACCCTGAGCACACCTGCAAGGCCGAGGTCTCGGTGGAAGACAAGACCCTTTCTCAAAGAAGCAAGGTGGTCAGCTCCTGAGAAACAACACTCGAGATTTATCAGTGTCTATACACAGCTTTTTGATACTTCAGCCAAAGGATTACAAATTGTGTATCTGTGGTATGTGATCCTCTGACATCTCCAGAAATACTGGGGATCACTCCTCAGTGTTGGCGTAGGACGACTCCTCAGCAGGGCCCAGGGGTTGGCTCTGACCCGTGTTCTTCTATCTGGACTCAGGTGTCCTCAAAGCTTGCTTTCCAATGATGTTTCTGTATATATGCTTTATCCATACTGATCTACACTTACCCACATTCTCTACAGTAGAAGAGTCAGTTTCTCTTTGTTCCCAGTACGGTGTTTATACCTTAATTGAGCACTTAAACCATTTTTCTGTGTAGTCCATTTGGGTAAACCAGCAAAAAGCTCCTTGAAAATTGTTGCATGTTTCGTTACAGCTTTTATTGTCTTGCTTTAACACGGGGCCTTTCCCTTGGGAAGAACAGAACAAACATTCAATAGATAGAAGTCCATCAACATTCAAGCCTTAGCTAGAGTTTTCAATCTCTCAGCCTACGTGCAGTCTTTCCCAGATTTAATATGTTAGAGCAACAGAACACCATCTTTCCTTCAGTCACCACGTTGTTCCTATTGTTCACAGAGCTAGGTGTGTTTGTTTTTCTTAGGTTCAGGTAGAGACCCATAGTCAGTATCACCCATCTTTTCATGCTCTGTCCCTATTGTTGCCTGAACATAAGCTTTATACCAGCCAGGCCGGTCGGTTTGCTCTTCCTGAGTATTTTATTTCCATTCTCCTATTCTTGACCCATCTGGGTTGCCTTTGCCACTCATTCTTTCCTTGTTTGTACAAATACTAGCTGACCTTCAAGATGGCTTCACTAAACTTTGTAGTCTTTGAATGTTTACTAAATGCATATGACTTAGCACTTTATTGTTGAATGCTCTAAGACTAATTTTTGTGTACTGTATCCCAGATTTTCCTTTTTGGTGTTATTGTTGATATTGTTGTTGTTGTTGTTGGTGGTGTGTGTGTGTGTGTGTGTGTGTGTGTGTGTGTGTGTGTGTGTGTGTGTGTGTGTTGTTGTGTGTGTATTGTTGTGTGTGTTGTGTGTGTGTTGTTGTGTGTGTGTGTTGTTGTGTGTTGTTGTGTGTGTATTGTTGTGTGTGTTGTGTGTGTGTGTTGTTGTCTGTGTGTGTTGTTGTGTGTGTGTTATGTGTGTTGTTGTGTGTGTTGTTGTGTGTGTTGTTGTTGTGTGTGTTGTGTGTGTTGTTGTGTGTGTGTTGTTGTTGTTGTTGTGTGTGTGTTGTTGTTGTTGTTGTTGTTGCTGCTGCTTGCTTGCTTTTAGGTAGCATCTCTCGTAGTACAGGCTGGTCTGGAGCCTATTTTGTAGCCCAGGCTGGCTTCAGACATCGTGACAGACCTGAGTCTGCTTCCCATGTGCTGAGAGAACACATGTGTCAGTCACCAGGCCAGGCCTCTGTTTTCTGTTTGGATATGGGCAGTTGTCCATTGGAGTTTCGGATTGTACTTCTCTGAAGCAGACGTTGAACTAAATTTCCTTTTTTTTTAAGATTTATTTTTACTTTATGTGTATGAGTATTTGCTTGCATGTATGTGCATCGCATGCGTACTTGGTACCTTAGGAAACCAAGAAGGCAGTGTCAGCCCCTAGAAGTGGAATTACTAACAGTTGTAAGGCACCATGTGGGTTCTGGGAATTGATCCTGAGTCTTCTGCAGGAGCAAGTGCTCCTACAACTCAGCCTTACGATTCTGGTCAATTAAAAGAAGAGGAAAAATGCCCTGAGACAAATTTTAAAGAGATTTTAATATAAAATACATAGTTTGTTCCACTATGAAAAGTGATTAAAAAAAAAAAAAAGCAAGAGTGGAGCTGGAGATTGGCTCAGTGGTTATAAGCACTTGGTCTTTCTGAAGAGCATCTACAAAGTGACTCACAATTATCTGTAACTTAAGTTTTAGGGGATCCAATACCCTCTTCTGGTCTCTGGGGGCACCAGTTACACATGTAGTGCACATACAGAAATTGAGGCAAAACACTTGTAACATTAAAAAATTAATAAAGCATTGAAAAACTAAAGGCGGGAGTAATATATTTAAATCGGGGCTTACAGCGGCTCATGAAGAAAGTGACATTTGACCAGAATCCTAAAGGAGGTACTGGGCTGGGTAACCTAGCAAAAAAGTTCTCAGACAAAGGCTCTTAGGCTTTATGAATGATTCAGAGTAACTGGAGAGGAAGTTGGAAATATTGGATGAGGATATGAATAGTAAAGGGGTAGATAAATCATTGGCAATATGCAATATGAAATGTAAACACGCAATTTAGTTATAACAGATATACTGGTAGCTTATTCAAGAATGAGTTATTTTAACTTAAGGATTTTGTGTTAAGCTGGGTGGTGATGGTACATACCTTTAATCCCTTCAGCACTCAGGAGGCAGAGGCAGCCAGATCCCTGGGTTTGAGGACAGCCTGGTCTACAGAGCAAGTTCCAGGACAGTCACGGCTACAGAGAGAAACCCTGTCTTGAAACACACACACACACACACACACACACACACACACACACACACACACACACCTGCGTGTAGTGTCACGTTTTATTCTGAAATGGTTTTATGACTTGAGAATATACCACACACACACACACACACACACACACACACACACACCTACGTGTAGTGTCACGTTTTATTCTGAAATGGTTTTATGACTTGAGAATATACCACCTATGCTAATTCTTTTGTCTTGGAGTTTCTAATTGTGATTTACTTTCCTCTTTTGCCTTAGGTAAATTTAGCACAATGGATTTCTCCAAGCTACCCAAAATCCGTGATGAAGACAAAGAAAGCACATTTGGTTATGTGCATGGAGTCTCAGGGCCTGGTACGTAATGTGCAGCAGCTAAGAGCAAGGGCACCTCACTGATCGGCCTCTTCTCAAGGGGCTGTGGGGAGAAACCCAGGTCCTGCTGGTCCACATAAGTGGTTTGCTTTTTTAAGAGCTCATAGTTGCTATGAGAGTAAAATACTATAGCCCCCGGAATGGTTCGCCGAGCACTAATCATGTCCATTTGACGGTTTGTCAGTGATAAGCTACTTTGTGATACCATGCTTGTTAGGCAAATAAAGCTTAATTGTTTTTGTTAAATTTGAAATTAAAAAAGCTTTAAGGTTTATAGCTTTTAGTATGCAGTGCTGTATGTGTAATAAATATTCAGTTACTCTCTACTGGTTTGATTTGAACGTAAATAAATAAGGTCTTCAGAGCCTTTCCTAGTAATGCTAACTTAACCGGCCCTCTGCGTTTATACATGTGTCTGGGTAAGTATTCCAGGTATCTCACAGCTGACTACTTCAGAGAAGCCCGGTGACCTGATACTGAGAGTAGAAAGTAGTTTTATAGTCTGTATCCATTTTTGTCAAACCTTGGAACTCTGCTTTTAAAATAACCGTCTCATTTCAGTATTTATTGATTTTGTTGAATATCCCACTAACAAATATGAACTACAGTAGCCTAGGTACAACCTGCTCATTGATATTAAAATGTATTTTTCCTTTAAGTTTCATGCTACAGTTTGTGCCCTGTTCTAATGACAGGGAAGGCGACAGTGCCTCTTTGGCAGACTTTTCATCCACGAGTGAGCTCGACCTTCTTCTCTTCAAGTACTCAGGGAGCTTGCGTTCACTGGCAGGTAGAGAGGAGCACTCACTCTTCTCCATCTCTCTTAGGATCACAGGAGCTGATAGGACACATAGTAAACATGAGGAATCTTAGGGAAAAGCAAAGGAATACCACCATCCAGCTTAAGTAAAGTGGATGTGAGGAAATGTGCAACAGGCCGGCTCCAGGGCTGCCGTTTAGTTCCTAAGTACTTTATAATAGACAAGTGGTACCCTTTGGGGTTTATGAAGTAGGATTTTTAAATTCATTATATGATATTTCAGGTCATCTTAACTTTTTGTTCAAATTAATTTAACATGTTTTTCCACTGCAGTAATTACTATCACAGCTGTAATCACAGACTATGTAGTAAGAGTGGGTTTATTCTTACGCATCTCTACAAATGTAGCACCCTTCTTTCCCTTCCAGAAAAATAGCTTGCTTGCTAGACAGCATGGTCTATTCTAACACAGCAAGTTCTAATTCTGACTCCTGCTTGTGAAAAAATATTAAAAATAGAGGTCCTTTCTTACTGAAGGTTGAAACGGTGGTGGCGGCTGGTTAGGAACATGCCGCGGTTTGAGAAGAGGAATTATATATGCATGTGTGAGCTGCTGCTGGTGGTATTTTGTAACAGGGTTTCAAGGAGCCTCGGCTGGCGTGGAACCCTGAGCCTCCTGCCTCTGCTTCCCACCGCTGAGGTTACAGATGGTACCATCTGGCTGTGGATACCATTCTGACTTTTTTTTTAATTCTAGAGTGAGAGTTTATTGAAGGTCCACAGCCAAGGAAACTTTAGAATCACTAGCTCAAAGTAGTGAAAATCTTGCTTTATTGTTATCTTTCAAGGAGTAATAGCACAATAAACTGATAATTACTGTATGATGTTCTAAAGCTCTTAATTCCAGTGTAGGCTATTTGGTTGTTTACGGTTACAAAACCCTTCATTGCATGTATGAAAGGAGCTTGGGTTGTTCAGAATGAACTTCAATAGTACAAGATGAGAGTTTTCATATAGGACTTCATGTGTTAAAATAGGTTGCTTTTATGTTACATTAATCAGTACCTATAGCCTAACAAGTCTGTTTTGTTTCCTTCTGTGTATCATTTACTAAAAATATGTCTGTATGTGAAACTGTGAAGGGTATTGCATGCTGGGAGTTTGTCCGTCCTTAGGAATAAATGAGAAGGCATGCTACTGGATGTATTAGATGCTGACACTAGCTGTACTTATTCATGGACTTTGGGCCAATGGTCTTCTGTTCTTTCAGTGGTCACCGCCTGTGACATGGCGGGCGCTGCCATGTACGAGCTGGTGAGAGTGGGGCACAGCGAGCTGGTCGGAGAGATTATCCGACTGGAAGGTGACATGGCCACCATTCAGGTGTACGAGGAAACTTGTATCCTTTTCCGGTCGATTTCCTGCCACCTTCTGTGTGTCGGGGTTTAAGGGTTTAACCCACAGCAGGTGCATGCCATGCGCATGTCATATAGGAACATAGTGAAGGGAGAACTATTGGGAATTACTGCTCTCGGTTAAGAAATTAGAAATACGCTCTGAGTTTTCATTGCTCTTAACACTTGGTGCCACAGACCTCAGGGAATCCAATTGGAAATTTATTTAGGTTTCATATTGCAGAAGAAAGAAAGCATGAGTGGAATAATAATATTGGCTTATGTGGTTAAAATTACCCAGCCATGATTTTATTTAAAAAATAAATATAGATCCTTCACCATTCTCTTTAATGAGTAATATAGCTTTAGCCCTAAGAAATGCTTAATATTGCTACAATGTTGATTTTTAAGCATAATATCTATTTCCAATTTCCTATGGACAACTGAGGGGGGCTTACAGGATAGCTCAGCATGCAGAGCTCTGTTGGCGCCAAGCCCAGAAGGGTAAGTCTGACCCCTGGAAGTCATGCAAAGGGGGAAAGAGAAAACTGATGAACACAGTTGTCCTCTCTTCCCCATGTCTGTACTCAGGCACACATAGTAAACAAACACTAAATATTGGTTTTCAATACAAATAAACGTAAAGAAATGCAGGCCTCACAAACAATCAGTCTTTTGGAAACTCATGTCTGTAACTCTGTTCTCAAGGTCAGCATTAATTCTTGGGGTTTTAAGCATATTTTGTTCTATTGATGCTCTAACAAGAATGCTTGGAGGTAACTGGCTCTCATAACATAACATAAAAACAAAGTCATCTAAAAAGGAAATTAGAAGTCTCTGTGTTCATATGTATGCAGACGCACACATATGTGAGGACACATGGGTGAAAGCCAGAGGCCTCATGTGCCATTCAACATGATGCTTGAGACAGGAGCTCTCATGTTGCATGGAGTGTGGAAAACAGACTACACTTGCTGACTGGCCAGCCCCAAGAATCATCCACGGTACCCAAGGCTGAGGTTGGAAGAATATGCCTTTTAACGTGGTTTCTGGAGGCTGAATTGTTATGTTCATGCTTGCAAGACAAGCTGAGCTATTGCCCCAGCCCCAAATTTGAAGCCTCTCTAGGCATGAAATCATAGCTAAAAACAAGTTTGGGGGGATTTATTGATATACCTTTACCTACCATCTAGTCACTTGATGAATAGGTGGAACTCAAGCACAGAACCTCATACATGACAAGCATACATCCTAACACTGACAAGCATACATCCTAACACTGACAAGCTACATCCTAACACTGATCTGTGTCTCACCCCACAGTTGTTCTCTTTTTCTCATGGTTTGCAGACTTAAAGTTAGTGAAAATGTATGCAGTGATAAAACTCCCTACATTTTTTGGCCTCTGTCTAGCTGACTTCAAGACACAATAACCACTTTGATTAGTTATAGCTATTGTGTATTCTTCTGTACTTCTAGGTTTGCCTTAGTATATAAAAAAGTGGGTTTCATTAAGGCATTTTTATTCACATATACTTTGTTCTAATTTAAATCAGGTATCTTAGGAAATACAAGTAAGTATTTGTTGTTTCTTCCCATAAGATAGCATATTTATATAAACTACTCTGTACCTGTTTACCACTTTAAGATATGTGGATTGCAGATGAAGATAATATGATAAATACAGTAAAATGATAATGATGTAATCTAGAGCTATAAAAGTAGTTTTTGAGAAATTCTTTGAACTTTGTTGTAGGTTTAAAAAAATTCCTGTTAGGACTGGAGAGATGGCTCAGTGGTTAGAAGCACTGACTGCTCTTCCAGAGGTCCTGAGTTCAGTTCCCAGCAACCATATGGTGGCTCACAACCATCTGTAATGGGATCCAATTCCTCTTTTGGTGTGTCTGAAGACAGCTACAGTGAACTTATATACATTAAATAAATAAATCTTTTAAATATTTTTTCCGTTAGATACTGATAATGAAAATGCTCGTTTTGGAGACCTTTCTACAAGAATTCATAGATGTTCTTCTCCTTTTTTATAGCTACATGTAATTCCAGCATACAATATTAACATGACTGAGTAATCAATTAATAGTATAAATTTTGATGATTTAAAGTCTTTCTTTTAACCGGTGCTACAGTGTAACCATTTTTACTTTAGAAAGATATCCCTAAATTAATCTCAGTGAATGTTTATTAATTGTACTGTCAACAAATATGAAACAAGGCATTTCACTGTCTACTCACCTTTAGGCTTTCTTTTCTTTCTAAAGAATTTCCTTAGTTTTCAATGTTTAAAATCTTTTGTCTAGGTACCACTATTCTGTATGAAGACTGCTATTCAGTAATATGGTCAAACTTACGAATTAGTGAGAGACTTTTGCTTCTGTTCTTAAACCTGTGACTCCCAAACTGGGCAGAAGCATTCGGGCAGCTGCAGTAGATTCAGGCGGCACCCACGCCACTCAAAAATGTTATTTTCCACATACCAGAATGTTAGACACTTCATCAGCCATGATGAGCCACTGAAAGTGTTTGTCGCATTACATTCTTGTCAGTGGCATCATGAATGTTTGTGAAGCTGAGCTAAAAATCCAAGGAGGCAGAAATAAATAGGTGGTAGGTTTCCAATCTTCCTCAAAGTTATACAGTATCTAAAAGCCACATGCACCCTTCTGTTCATTAGACCTGTGGTTGTTTAGGACTGAAACTGATTCTTTGTCTTTTTGGTTTACAAACCATTTTTTTCACGGACACTCAGTTGTTAGGATATACATATTGATTAAACTCTTTGGATATGATTATTTAATAACCAGAAGTGTTAGGTATTTATTTGTCCTTAGAGACTACAAAATATTGCTGAAATGTCAAAGATCTGGGAAACCTTGGGACTTACTATTTCTTCTTCTTAAATGTCATTTCCTTTTTAAACTTGTATTTCCTATTCATAGTATCTTCAAACTTTGGTTTTAAGTTTGCCTTAGGGCTGGAGAGATGGCTCAGCGGCTAAGAGCACTGACCGCTCTTCCAGAGGTCCTGAGTTCAATTTCCAGCAACCACATGGTGGCTCATAACCATCTGTAATAAGATCTGATGTCCTCTTCTTTGCTTAGTAGTGTGTTAATATATATAAATAAATAAATATTAAAAAAAAAAGTTTGCCTTAACTGCTGTTCCTAGCTGGTGTCTCTGTTGGAGACCCTGTACTCCGCACTGGTAAACCTCTCTCGGTAGAACTTGGTCCTGGCATTATGGGAGCCATTTTTGATGGTATTCAGAGACCTCTATCGGATATCAGCAGTCAGACCCAAAGTATCTACATCCCCAGAGGAGTAAATGTGTCTGCTCTTAGCAGAGATATCAAATGGGAGTTTATACCCAGCAAAAACCTACGGGTATGTCTGTGTAACCAGAAATTCCTAAAGTTGGTGAAAGAATATGAAATGAAATGTGTATTTAGTGAACTATTTTATAGTCTTAGTTCAAATAAACATAAAGCATGGATATACTGTCTAATATTTAATGCACTTATTGGACTGTAGAACTAATGCTTTATTTATAAGTTAGGCAAGTGATTTTAAATTATGAAAGTAAGGGTATGTCTGCTTGGGGGTGTGGGGTGTTTTGTTTTGGTTTTGAGCATTAAGTGGCGGGTGCCTTTGTTCCTTAGGTTGGTAGTCATATCACTGGTGGAGATATTTATGGGATTGTCAATGAGAACTCGCTCATCAAACACAAAATCATGCTACCCCCACGCAGCCGAGGAAGTGTGACTTACATCGCACCGCCTGGGAACTACGATGCCTCTGTAAGTACTGCCTGGCCTTTGTTCTCCACAGCACCTGCTCATCCATGGCAGTTACCATTTTAGTGCCCTGCAGCAGCTAAAGCATTTCTAGAACGGAAGTTCCGAGTGACTCCTGTGCTGTTTACTTATTCATTGTTTTACTTATTTTCATGATGATAGGGAACAGATCCAGAGGCTCATATGCTAGGCACTCACTCCCACTGAGCTATGCCATTTTTAAGGGTAATTTTGTTTAGACCTGGACTTGAGCATACAAGAACAAGAATATACCTTTTTAAAAAGAAATATGACATTTCCTAGCTTCTTAACTGATGGGTTTGCCTATATCTCATTCAGCAGGCTTAGAATAAACATGATTTTTTAACTGTCAATCAGGATTCACATAATTAATTATATAGTAGATTATATGAGTTCTTACTTGAGTGTATCATTTGTAACTTAGTTTATTTTACCTATAGTCGCAGAGTGTCAGACAATAGAGTTGTAGCAGTTTCTAAATAGGCATATAATTTTATTGAGAAATCCATGATAACATGTAATGTCCCCATAGTAAAATGCAATAAGCAGTTTTTCAAAAGTATTTACAAAAATGTGTGCTTTATAACATGTAGAGAACACTTGTCAGTTTGAGATTCTACAACAGCTGTCTAGACTTGTTCACTAGCTTAGAGACTTGCTCATTCTAAATGGAGGACTTGCCCTGGAACAGACCATTCATATTAACCAGACTACAGATTTCTTCTGGAATTTGGAGTTACTTGTGAGTGGTTTAAACAGTTCATAGATGTTGTTATATTATCACTTCCTTTTAAAAATATTAACAAAAAATAAAAATAATAATATTTTGGGACTCTTAGAATGTATTTCTAAATTAGAGCAATATGATTGTGATAATGAAAAAGGGAGAAAGGTAAGTTCACACTTCCTTCCACTTTTCCCTAATCCAGGGAACATGTATAGCCTTTAAGACTTACCTGTCGTGCTTGTTCAATTTATGTAGCTCTTTATTACTTGATGTGCTCCTTCCAAAGACTTCCTACCATACTTTATATTAGTCAGTGAGATGGTGATGCACCCAGTATAAAGAAGTATGACTATATGTAAAGACACATAACAAGAACTATACACCTCCCTTCTTATAAAATCAGCCTTCTATCCACGAGAGTAACCTGAGCTTACTTACTTGGGTTTTGGAAGAAGAGTGACTCACAGACTTAGCCACCCTTAAAGTTTTACTGCCTTACATTTGTGTGTTTTAACAGGATGTCGTCCTGGAGCTTGAATTTGAAGGTGTGAAGGAGAAGTTGAGCATGGTCCAAGTGTGGCCTGTGCGTCAGGTGCGGCCTGTCACTGAAAAGCTGCCAGCCAACCACCCCTTGCTTACTGGCCAGAGAGTGCTCGATGCCCTTTTCCCGTAAGTTTGCTGTCTCCCACTGTCTGCCCCCAAGGTATCATGTGCACCAGCCTTTTCGTAATCCTTGCAGATATGAGTTCTCTGTATTAAATACAGCGATAGGTTTTATCTAGGGCAAGTATGATGAATTAGTTACATCTGTTGCCAATAATTAAGAGGCAAAGGTTTTTCCTCTATAGTCCCGAACAACATTGTATTTAAAAAAAACTTCCTGAAAAATAAAATTTCCAAAAGACTATCTGTGACAAAGCATATAAGTAACTTTAAGTTGTCCTAGAATTAATAAATTGGCATTGCTGTAAATCGTTAATTTCTAAAGTCAAATGGACTCCGTATGCTGTCACGGGTAGTAATTTATAGTGTGCTCTTTTCTGTTTTCTTGGCTTAGAAAATTTTACTGTCTTTTGTTAGACACGTGGCTTTACTGTATGCCGCTGTATTTTCTACAATGACCTCATCGTTTAATGCCTGGTTTCTGTTCAACCTTGAATCACTATAAATTTATCATTAAAGTCAGTGCCTCCCACTGGCCAAGCAGGCCCCTGCCACCTAGCTGAGCTGAGCAGCCTCCCCTGCACTCTCACTGAAGCTGGCTCTTTGGGGAGCTCTCCCTGTTTCTTTCCCGAAGAGACCTCTGTGCTTTGACTTCTTCTGTGCTCATTGCCTCCTGTCTGTGTCCATTATTCAGAATATACTCCACAGACTGAAACTTAGGAGTAGTTCCTAGTGGTATAATAAAACTTTGTTTTTTGCCAGAACTCACCTGGCGAAATTCCAACTGTGGAGCCGTCCAGCTGTTCCCTTCTGCTTTGCACACGCCACTGAGAGCAACCAGATGATCCGAGAAATTGATTTCTGACCACACTGCCATGGCAGCCCTTCCCCCACTATAATTGTCTGCTGGCCTTGCGGCTGCTTCATGCTTCTCTGTGTAGTTCAGATGCTCAACTCCACGTCTCCTCCTTCTCGTTTCTTCTTCACTGAGAAATCAGGCACTATGAAGCTCCACCTCCCTCCTCTCTCTTTCCCCTTTTGGGGTTCATTACATATCTGGGTTCCTCAAGTGTGTCTCCCTCTTCTGCCTCTTTTCATAAGTCTCCTGTCTAGTGAGAGAGAAAGGA
Source organism: Rattus norvegicus (assembly GCF_021556685.1). Lineage (NCBI taxonomy): Eukaryota > Metazoa > Chordata > Mammalia > Rodentia > Muridae > Rattus > Rattus norvegicus. The sequence continues at coordinate 70,342,342 of NC_141544.1, forward strand.
AGGGAAGAGGAGAGGAGCGGCCAGTGTTAGAGTTTATCCTTTCTACGTGTCCCTGCAGTCTTGTCATGGTAAACTCCTGAGGAATACACATGACACCGGTGCTTCTCCTCTAACCCATGGGAGCTCTGTCCTGCCCTTAGCATTGCTGGTCTCTTGAACCGAACAATACATTTTTAATTTGTCACAGCTTTGAGTATTGCCTTGACATGGACACCCTGTTCTCCCCTGTTCCCTACTCCTATAAGCTTGAGTATTTCTTAGGTCTCCCTCCTGTAAGTATACTCTGCCCTCCTTCAGACCTGGGCTCTTTCAGGGTGGCCTTATTACTCTTCCTGACTAAACTGAACTTTATGACAAGATGTAAGTTTCCTAGGCCCTTCTCTACCCCTTATGAAGGAGATGCACTTGTGTTCTTCAGTGAACAGACTTGTGCAAGCAGGAATGTCATTCAGGCTATTTTATTACCTGCCTGCGTTCATATGGCTTCTGAAGACCCTTCCTCGGTGTCTTATGGAGCACACTTCCACTTTCCACCCACTGTACGTGATAACGATGGCTAATCAGAAGAAAACACGTGCTAAGTTGTCTTTTGTTACTTCAGGATACTATGTCACTCTGTACCTCAGACTTGCCTGGGATGCTATGTAATTTAAGCTAGCCTTCAATTCATGGGTAATCCTACTGCCTCAGCCTCCCAAATGCTGGGAATATAGGCATAACTGCCACGTCCATCTTTCTTTTGTTAAAGACTTGCTTAATCCATGTAACGCTGGCTGTCCTGGAACTCACCATGTAGAGCAAGCTGGCCTCAAACTCACAGAGATCCACCTGCCTCTGCGTCCTGAGTGCCGAGATAAAAGGCATGCCGCGTCACACCTGGTTTACATCCACCTTAAAACATGCTGTTAGGCACAAAGGAGTTGCCAATAATTATGACAGTATGTTCTGCGTGTATAGAAATGTTTCAGAGTAATTACCTTACAGGTATTTTTCTATCAGTTACCTACTTTGTTTAGCAGCATACATTAGCAAGCCAACAGCATAATAAACATTTCTTCTGATTTTTGTTCTGTTGCCCTTCAGGTGTGTTCAGGGAGGAACTACTGCTATTCCAGGTGCTTTTGGCTGTGGGAAGACTGTGATTTCCCAGTCTCTATCCAAGTACTCCAACAGCGATGTGATTATCTATGTCGGCTGCGGTGAAAGAGGGAATGAGATGTCAGAAGTTCTCCGGGACTTCCCTGAGGTCTGTCTACAGAAGACTCCACATAACCGTCTGGAGGAGATCTGCATGTCAGCTGTCACTGACAATAGTTTATGCTCCATGGGCCAAGAATGGTGCTTTCGGTTGTCAAGATGCTTTCAAAGAATTTTAAATTATATTTTTGATTAATCTGTATATTTTAAAAAAGGAAAATGAATTCTTTGAAGTTTCTCTTCTTTATGCTCACTTAAGAGAAAAATAAGGCGGATAAAAGAAAAAAAATTATATTTTGACTGGGTATGGTGGCATGTGCCTCTAATTCCTGTACTTGGGAGGCTGAGCCAGAGGGTCAATAGGTCAGGGCTAGCCTGGACTACATGAGACACTGTCTGAAAAACAAAGTGTGAGAAACTGAACATTTAAATGTGAGACTTCACATGGGCTCTGTGGTCTAGGTTACTGTAGTAGCATGTCCTTTTTCGTAAAAGAATGGATTTCCTTTGTTCATTTGAAATGTCCAAATGAAATTGCCCATTTGTCAGAGAGTCCTGTGGAGCAGGAAAGAGAGGTTGGCATGATGGGGGTGGTCCTAAACAGAAACAAGTTACAATGTTTAAGTGGGAGAAACTAAATTGTTAGCGTGTTGGACTTAAACTGGAGCTCACTGATGGATTTTACACCCTTAGCTCACTATGGAAGTTGATGGTAAAGTAGAGTCCATCATGAAGAGGACAGCGCTGGTAGCCAATACCTCCAATATGCCTGTGGCTGCAAGAGAGGCCTCCATTTACACTGGTGAGTTAGGAGTTGGACGAAAAGACTTTAACACCTGTTCTCAACTTTTAACACTAGCACCCAAATTTTCTTTCCCAAAGAACTTCATCTTTAAAAGACTCCCATATAATCACTTTCCTATCTTAAGAAATATCTGATTTATTATGTGTATCTACGAATAAATAAGCATAAAATTGTTTAAAAGAGTGTGTATGCCTGTGGGTGTGTGGTGTATCTTTTTTTTTTGGTTCTTTTTTTTCGGAGCTGGGGACCGAACCCAGGGCCTTGCGCTTCCTAGGTAAGCGCTCTACCACTAAGCTAAATCCCCAGCCCCGTGTGTGGTGTATCTTATCCACATGCCACACGTCTGTGTGCCCTTGGAGGACAGAGAGCATGTCAGATCCTCTGGAGCTAGAATTACAGGCAGTTGTGAGCTGTCCGGCTCGGTTCTGTGGACAGAACTCAAGTGCTCTGCAGAAGCTCTTAACCTCTGAGCCATCCCTCCAGCCCCAAACGTAAGATGTTTGGTGAGCTGCCCCAGATGGTCGTCTTCACCTCCTCCTCTCTCTCACTGACCCCCTGCTCACCCTCCCCACCCCCCCCACACACACCCTCACCACCCCTGCTCACCCTCACCTCCCCTGCACACACTCACCCACCCTGCACACCCACCCCTGCCCTTTTGCTACTGTTGTTGAACACATCCAGGGCCTTCCTTGCACATACGAGGCAAGCACTCCTGAGCTACAGTCACACTTCCACGTCTCTTAACACTCATAAAGCAATATGTTTACCTTCTTAATTTTATTATCCATCTGTATTTTAGCATCGTACTATATGAATACTATATGAATATGAAAGATAAGAAATTTGCTATACTGTGTCTTTTCTCTTTCAGCCTCAGTGTTTAGGGCCTTTGTTTCTCCATTTTTAGGAATTATTAACTCTTTATTTTGTTCTAGAACTAGAGAGCCAATATTATTTAGACTTTGGCCTTCCCTAAATGGAGCCAGTGTTCCCTGTGGCTAGTTTAGTTTCTCTCGTTATTTCTTGTTTTATTAAATGTGTCTTTTGGAAGTTTCTGCAAGAAAGACTCACAGAAATCTTCATTTTCCTTGAACTCTTGCTTTCTTCATAACTTTCCAGGGTTTTTTTTTTCCCTGTTGCCTTTAAACTTTAACAGTTGTATTTCTGAACTAAAATGATTAGACCAAAATTTTTTGTAACCTGGTAGTTTTTATATGTTGACTTTCATAGACTTCATGGGTTACTATAGTAATACTTACTTTGTTCATGAAAAAACAGGTTTAATTTTTGAGGTAAAAGGACTGTCTATTCAAACCTTAACGGTGGTTTGGCTGGGTACAAACTTCTTAGATCAATATTATTTTGCCTGAGAACATTTATTTAAGCAGTAAATATTGGGAGCAAAATCTGAGAATGATTTTCCCCCTTTTAGAAGTGACTTTTCTTGGTCCAAGGAATTTCTCTTTAAATTTGAAGTCTCATAGCTTTCATAGGATCTGTGGCAGCGTTGATAGCTTGAATACTCCTTCCTAAGCCATGAACCCTGTCAGTCTGTGAATTTGTTTTTTTATTTTGAGAGATTTGAGGTTGTATCTGCAACCTTTTCCTCCATAGACATACTGGAGCCCTTCTGTTTTCCAGGTCTGCCATCTCCTGTCCTGTCTTTTATGTAGACTCTCATGTGTACACACAATGTGTAGTGTCTGTTCCTAGTGTTGCCTCTAATGAAGCCTACATTTCCATACTGGTTTTGGTTTTCTTCCAGGTAGTTCACTGGGCCACACTTTTCGTCTGGTCCTTGGCAGGCACTTTTGCCATCACCGTACTTCCTTCTACATTGTTTTTATTTAAGTATCTCGGACCATTACTCAGCTTTGTGAGAGATGGGTGGAACTGGCTGTGGCCGGTGCAGTGGAACAGGAATTCTTCACGGTTACTTGTGGAATTTGTTATGGCCCGCAGTTGTGTAATTATTTTACTGTTTCTCTTCAGCAAGCCATTGGTAGCGAATCCTTTCCTCTACCTGCCGCACCCATGCTGTGTCATGGAGACAGGGAGCACCTGCTCGTACTGTGTTTCTCCTCCATCTTTCTGCACCTCCTCCATGCCCCCTAGGCCCAGGGAGCTCCTACTCCGGCCATTCTGCTCTGTAGCATGTGGGGCCCATTCACAGAGCTCAATTCGAGTTGTGTCACCTCAGTGAGTCCTTGAAGCTTCCCTGTTCCTGGATCAGTTTTCACGCATTTGGATCTTTTCCCTGTTGTTTTAGCTTAGGGCTAAGTGTATCTTCGCCTTAGACACTGGATCTATAGTGCTGTCTTTTACTCTTCTTGTTTGGTTATAACTTATGAAAAGGAGAAGAAAGTGGCATATTCATGTACTATTTAAGATGGGAAGTCTACCTCATCTCTCATATGGCTGCAGTGTTCCTTCATTGGATAGAGCAGAAACATTTTTTTATAAAGATGCTTGTATTTTAAATTCTGGGGTGGCATTGCATGAGTGCAGTGCCTGCAGAGGCCAGAAGAGGGCATTAGACCTTGGAGCTGGAGTTAGGGGCCACCGGCTGGCACTGGAGTCTGAACGGGCTGTGAGAGCCATCTTAACTGCTGCACTGTCTCTCCAGCCTCAGTAATCATCTAACCAGCACACGCTGGTTATGCTTTAACTCTGACGGCCATTCAAGCGGTGTGGTAACTGTGAGAGAGTTTGTCTCTCATCTTCACCAGTGCTAATCCGGTTAGCAAACAGAAAACATGAAGCAACTGAACGAAGCACCTAGCACCTGGAATGGATGATTGACTTTTAACAGTTGTTGCTGAATTACATACTAGTCAGTCTATATGTAAAATGGACTGGCCTCTTTCCCATGACATCAGCCATTTAAAAACTGCCTGCTGTCAGTTTTCCTTTAGGATAGTAATCATCTTTCGTATTGATTTATCCGAGTTCTTTGATCAATGAAGATAATTACTCTTTTTGAGTCTATGAGTGCAACTTAGTTTGTCTTTTGACTCCTCACCCCGTGCTGGGATCAAACTCCAGATACATCACCCCTCATCTTTTTGTTTTGGTGTTTCTGTCTTTGGTCTGAGTTATTCATTGTTTTTATTTATTTATTTATTGTAGGCAGTGAAAAGTGTTTGTAGGGCATTAGTGAGTCCTTGATTACTCGTGTCTATTTGTGTTTCCTACAGAGTATCTAGTATGAACGTGCAAGTGTTGGTAGCATTTCATCATAGACCTAAAACACATCTGGGCTTATATTAAAAAGTCTGTTTTAGAGGCTGGAGAGATGGCTCAGCGGTTAAGAGCACTGACTGCCCTTCCAGAGGTCCTGAGTTCAATTCCCAGTAACTACATGGTGGTTCACAACCATCTGTAATGGGATCTGATGCCCTCTTCTGGTGTGTCTGAAGACAGCAGCAGTGTTCTCATATTAAATAAATAAATCTCAAATTTAAAAAAAAAGTCTGTTCTAAACATTAGGTTAGAGTATCTGGTGTATTTTTACTGTGTTTTTAAGCCTAAATATTAAGTTTTTTAAAGGTTTGTTTTTAAAACCACTTATACTTAGTATCTTTTATTCTGAGTCATGGTGTGGTACAAAATAAAGTGCTGGTTTACAGTGACTTTTTCTCTTTGCTTCTGAGCTTGTTTTGTTCTTGCTAAAACAAAAGTCGGGGCATTGGGCGACTCTGACAATACAGACATAACTGTATGTTTCTATTGTCTTAGAGTTGTGTATAGTACTTGTTTTTGGAAGATACTTATATGTATTTTATTTCCTTTAATATATTACAAATATATAGGTTAGAAGTTATTCCACTTTAATAGGTTAGAACCTTGTATTGGAAAAGTTTGGCTGAGACAGATAACAAGACCCAGTCACTTTGTTTCTTGGTGTTTTACTTTGTAGGACAGGACCGGGTCTGCATGTCAGAGACTTGAGGCTGTCTCAAGTTTAGTTACGTATGCATGCTTGATGTATAGGATAGACAAGTGGTGCTCGGAAATGTCTTTCCGGATTAATTATCTGAGCAGAGAGCGGGCATAAAACCTCTTCCTGTGTGGAGTGGGCTTGGCCATGGCACATTTAGTCCCAGCGATTGGAGATGCACAGGCAGGTGGATCTCTGAGCTTGAGTTTGCTCCCAAACACACAAACATCCCCCACTCACAGTTGCCATAGCCGTGGCTGGGGTACTCTTTTTTTTTTTTTTTTTTTTTTTTCAGCCTGTGATGAACCCAGGCCAGAGTGGCTCTTCAGACTTCAGCACATGTTTTGAGGGCTTTAGGAAGGCTAGAAAAGTGTATAACATGCCTGGCCATGCAACATAGCATTTTTAATCACATTCTTTTCATCGAGGTCAGTTACATGTCTTATCTAAATGGAAAAGATGCTTGGAAGTATGACTCAGCTCTGTGCCTAGAGAAATAAACCTGGGGAAATGGCTAACAAGATACTTAATGTGCCTGTTTTAAAGTTTCTTAGGGAACTTTGTAAAGTAAAATTCCAGGAAAAGCCAGTAGTTTGTTTTCTGACAGTATAACTTAACAGTGTTCCTCTCTATTTAGGAATTACACTATCAGAATACTTCCGTGACATGGGGTACCACGTCAGTATGATGGCTGACTCTACCTCTAGATGGGCTGAGGCCCTCAGAGAAATCTCTGGTCGCTTAGCTGAAATGCCTGCAGGTGAGTCTAGTGGTTGGTTGTCTCTAATAAAAATTAAGAGCTGCCTTCAAGCTTCCTTTTGAACTTTTCTTCTTGTCTTTCAGATAGTGGATACCCTGCATACCTTGGTGCCCGACTGGCTTCTTTCTATGAGCGAGCAGGCAGAGTGAAATGTCTTGGAAACCCTGAGAGAGAAGGGAGTGTCAGCATTGTAGGAGCGTAAGCAACCAAGCCGTTTGTTTTCCTTTATGTATTTGTTTATTTAGAGCGGACACGGGCTTACCATGTAGTGCATGCTGGCCTGGGACTAGCTGTCTTGCCTTTCCCAACAGACAGGTCCCACCATGCCCAGCTTGTGCTGTTGGTTTCTAAAAGAAAAAGGACGTCACTTACTTTAAAGAAAGGCTAGAAAGATTGCTCAGTCAGTAAAGTGTTTGCCACACAAGCTTGAGGATCTGAGATTGCAGAACCTACATTTAAAAAAAAAGCTATGCATGTTGATGCATGCCTCTAAGCCCAGAGCCAGGCATAGGGAGTGGAAACAGGTGAGGGACTTCTAGGCAGCCAGCCCACTTTGGAAGCAGCACACACACACACACACACACACACACACACACACACACACACACACACACACACACACCCCTGCAGGAGCAGGGAGGAGGGAGGGAGGGAGGATATATACCTTGAGCAGGGAGGAGGGAGGGAGGGAGGATATATACCTTGCTCTGGGAGTGGAGGTTCTTAGGCAGAGTTGCATTCAGAGAGCTTCAAAGGCACTGTGTGAAGTGATTCAGGCTGTCTCTGTGTCTTTGGATTTCATGGGTGTGATTTCCACGACTTTGTAAATTCATTGTGTCTTAGGACTAACTTTAAAAACTGAAGGCATGTTAGGAGGAGGTTACCTCATGCTAAGGACAAAGGACAGATTTATGACTACTACATAAAGCCTTACGGTTCTCAGAACTTTCCCATTTCATCCTTTTTATTAGAATATGAAACTAATTACAATAAATAACGGTTTTCATTTCTCAGACTAGGTGACATTCAATAAATTGTCATTTTTATTTTCAACAAGATTTGTCCTTCCAGGGGTCACTTCCTTTTAAAGTTATACATATGCAGACATTAAGGCTGGGAGCTAGGGAACGGGTTCCGAGATTAAACGTTTGCCACATTGAATTCCCAGACTCCACTGAAAACAGGATATCCTAGGGCATCTTTAAAATCCCAGCGCCCCCTACAGCAGTATGCAAAGTAGAGATAGGAGAGTCCCCAGAAACTTCCAAGACAGACACAGCATATGCAAGGGCAAACAAGAAACCGTTTCAAACAAGGCAGACCCCACGGGTGTCCTTTGATCTCTACGTGTTCTCCATGATACAGATGCACCACCTCTGCAGATGCACACACAGCGATGGGTTTGGATTTGGTTTTCTGTTTGTAATAGGGTCGGGGTATAGTGTGATGCTAGCTCGTGTGCTTAGCAAGCAGAAAGCTTTGGATTCCATTTCTAGCAATAAAAACAAACAAAATTAACTTTTATAAAAATTGATGTTTATATATTATTTTATAAGTGTTTTGGTGTCTTTGTGTTTTTTTACATAACATTCCTAATGGTTATATTTTGTTTCTAATCTAGAGTTTCTCCACCTGGTGGTGATTTTTCTGATCCAGTCACATCTGCTACTCTGGGTATTGTTCAGGTATGCTTCCCCTCTGCCACACCCCAGCTGATTTAGCTAAGTGATCCTCAGATATTTAATTTAATAACTAAAGAACTGGCAGAAATTTAAAAACTGTTTTAATAGAGTCCTTAACACTGTGACAGTTTAGTACATTCTGTTTTTTCTTAGTTCTTCACAGTTTCTACTAAACGTAACAGAAGTCTGAAATACATGCTTGTAGCAAAGTTTTCTTTAGTTAGAGTTATCCTACCCAATAAACTAACTCTTAGGTATAGAACTAAATAGGCCCCAAACTGCATAGTGCCAGGATGTCCAAGGTGCCGTCAGAGAGTGGGCATCTCTGGCCATGCAGGAGTGCCTGGCTCCTCTCGCTGCTCTCCCAGTGCTTGGCCTGGTAGTCTGCACCTAGCTGCTGCCAGGGGACAACGGGAGAAAAGGGACATCACATCGTGAACTGTGGACTCCCAAGCGATACAGTCATTACCCTCTGTGGTTAAATAGGCCAGCTGAGAGCAAGGTTGGGGAACGTGGTTTCTGCCTAGACAGCTGTTTACCTGTGTCAAGGCATCAATTTTAGTGGATAGCTAATGATTAAAGAAGCCTAAATTTAAAAAGTGTGTGAATCAGACCTGTAGTTTCAAATCACGTTAAATTTTAATTGACGTGATAGTTACTTGAGGTCCTCAGATCATTTCAAGGACTTTAATCAAGGTAAATGTCTGTTCCATCTCAGTAAACCCACTGGTCCTTCTGTTCTTCTTACACCGTGATCATCTCCACTGCACCCATTTTCCTTTTTACTATCACATTTGATACACTTGTCACCCACCGTGAAAATGGAGACGTGATTTTATTTTTTAGTTAAGATTGGGTTTTACACATTTTAATATTGCAGCTATATTCATGTATGCTAATATGATACATACTTGGCCCTAGAAGTTAGAGAGCACTTGTTAGGGACAGATGCACTCACTACCTTGAAGAAGAACCTAACTCGCGTTTTTAAACCAGGTGTTCTGGGGCTTGGATAAGAAGCTAGCTCAGCGCAAGCACTTCCCGTCCGTCAACTGGCTCATTAGCTACAGCAAGTACATGCGCGCCCTGGACGAGTACTATGACAAACACTTCACAGAGTTCGTGCCTCTGAGGACCAAAGCTAAGGAGATTCTGCAGGAAGAGGAGGATCTGGCGGAAATCGTGCAGCTCGTGGGAAAGGTGCGTGGGGCTGCACTGGGGTGCCATACAGGTTGGTGAAACTTTGCTGTGCCGGTGCCTGGCTGGCTGGTGAATGGCTCCTGACTAATGTTAGCACTCAGGAGCCTAAGGCAGGAGAGGGCCACAAGTCTGAGGCCCATCTGTGCTACACAGTAAATTCCAGAAGAGTGTGGGCTGTGGCTATAAGATCGTGTCTCAAAATAAAGACCTTAAATGTGAAATATTTTTTAAACTAACTGGGCCTTTAAAATTTCATATAGCATTTAACGTTGTCCTGGGTTCATGACAGGTGAAAACAAGACACCCATCACCAATCAAATTAGATATGAAATTAAGGCCCATTAACTTAGTCTTTGCAGGAGCTCTACAGTTGGACATCAAAGGGTCAGATTCCACTTGCTGTGATAATTGATATGGGACCAGTAAGTGACTTACATACTGTTCCCTAGATCTGGGTAGTCCAGAGGAAGGCGGTGTAAGTAAGTGAGTCACTGTAAATCTCATAATTGATTGGTTCCTCAGGTCGTATAGAGAACTAGCCAGGACTGAGTACTTCTCTCCCACCCCTCCCTCCTTTGGACTCTGTAGTCCAAGCTTCACAGTCCTGTCTGTCCCTCCCAAGTGCAGGATGACAGGGCTGTGCCCCCACGCCACAGCCTGTTATGTTATTACATCTGATAAAGCAACCTCCTAGTGTTTTCTAACTAGGATAATGTTATTAGATAGCTAACATATTAAATATTAAATATTCACTTATGAGACACAGTACGGCATACACATACAATTCATCATGAACAGGCAGAGTGTAGCAAGTGTGACCCAGGAATGTGTCATGAGGAGCGGGGGAGCTGACTCAGTGAGGTGCATGCTGCACGGCCGCAGGCACCTGAGTCCAGATCAGAACCCCTGTATGAAAAGCCACATGCGCTGGTGAGTATATATAATTCCAGCAGTGTGGAGGGAGGCAGGGGGATCCCTGGGGCTTGTTGGGCCACCCTCTGCTGGGAAATCCCAAGCGAGTTCAGTAGAGAACAATTGAGCAAGACATCTAACATCAGCCTCTGGCTTCCACATGCATACACACAGGCACCACCTGCACACATGCACACTTTTACACATAGATGCACATGTGTGCATCCATATGGAAAACATAATAAAAATAAATGTAGGAAAATGACACCTCAACCAGTATGTAAACAATATTTGAAGTTTGCTGTTCTAATTTTAGAAATCTCTTACAAAGCAAGGAATAGAAGACCTTTGTAACTCTGTAAAAAATAAGATGCTAACCTCATGGAAACGCGTGCCTGTATTGTACAGCTTCTGGGGACATGGAATGGAAAGCTGTAATCCTGAGCCCAAGTAACATAACAAGGCACTGTCCTAAATAAAACATGGGAGCAAGAAGGCTGGACGGCTGCTTAAGACACTCACTGCTCTCACAGTGGACTTGGACACAGTTCCCAGCACCCATGTTTTGCTACTCACCCTTAACTACAGTTCTCAGAAATCTGACGCCATTTTCTGACCTGCATATCCCCATATACACATAGCAGACATAGAAGCATACACATGAATAAAAATTGAAATAAATACTAAAAAAACATTAGCAGAGGAGATAGCTCAGTGGATAAAACACTTGCTGTGCAACTGAAGCACTTACTTAAGTTCAGTTCCCCAACACCCATGCAGAGAGCCAAGGACGGCTGCACACCTATAACTGATATTGAGGGACAAAAGCAGGTTCTGCAGGGTCACTGGCTACTAACCTAGCCAAAGGGCAAGCTTCTAATTCAATGAGAACTGGTTCTCAAGGGAATATGGGAACGTGATAGAGGAAGAAACACAATGTCCTCCTCTGCCCCACATGGGCGTGTACATTTCCACAGTCACATGCACGCTACATACAGTAAAGGAAACATCACTAATATACTGAAATGGGAATCTTTTCCCTAAAACAGGGCAGAGACATTTCACCCAGATTGCAACTAGAATGCTTACTATCACTGTTCAGTTTAATATGGAAGTCCTAAATAATGAAATTTTTTCATTCAATTAAGAAATATTCTTAGAGTTTCTATTGCTGTGATAAAGCCCATGAACAAAAGCAACTTGGAGAGCAATGGTTTATTTCGTCTCATATTTCTAGGTAACAGTCCATCAATGAGAGAAGTCAGGGCAGGAACTAAATCAGGGCAGGAATGTAGAGGCAGGAGCTAAGCAGAAGCCATGCTTAAGGACCATCACCCAGAGTTGCACCATCCCTGTGGGATGGGCCCACGCACACCAATCATTTATCAAGAAAATGTCCCACGATTATGTTTTTCAACTGAGGTTCCCAGGTGACTCTAACTTGTTTGAAGTTGACATTAAGAAGTAACTAGTACTTTGTAAAAACTAATGACATGTAGTTACAATGTCATTATTTGTAAATGTCCTCATCTTGAATAGAAGAATAACAGAGAAGCAGAATTAGTAAGAGTTGGATGAGTGGTCTTGATTCAAGATAAACAGAAGCCAAGAGAAATTTTATACTAACATGCAGTGTTCACAATAGCATCGAAAACTAGAGGTCATAGCTAGCATAGTGGCATGCTGTTAGTCCTAGCATTTGAGAGACAGAGGCTGGTGGAGGTATGGTGGTTGGAGGCCAGCTTGGTCTACATAGCTCCAGGCCAGCCAGAGGCTACAGAGTAAAACCTGCTTATGTTTTTAGACTCAGGTCTCAAAAAATTAAAAAAAAAAAAAAGGAGGCTATGAACGAAGTAAAAATGTAATTTTTCTATCAAAAACATTTTTAAATTAATGTAGGAAAAGACTATCTGAAAACAGTCCGTCCACACTTTGGAGTGGATTAACAGGTGTTCCATGAATCAGAAAGAAGCCCAGCTGTGTAATCCACTTGCTGTGTAAGCCTGGTGACCTGAAGTTCAGTCCCCAGAATCTTCAGAGTTGTTGTTTGGCCTCCACAATCCTCTGTAGCGTGTACACATGTACATGAGCACTCACACACACATATACATGCACTAAAATACATGTTTGATAATAAACCACTTCTGTTTGAACTATAAAGTCAGTGCACTACCGAGCACATTTCTAGCTGATTTCATATTTCAACACTAGAGATTGTACCCCATGCATACGAAACACTCTATTACTGAGCTGCATCTCAGCCCACTGTAGCTGAATCTTCTGAGTAAATCAGTAGTCATTTGCTGTCCTAGACATTCACTCTTAGGAAAATAAAACAACAGTAAATAAGAAAGGGATGTTCTCTTATTAGGTATTAACAGAAAACTATAGTATTAAAAACAGTGTAGCACTGGCAAGATAACTGACAAGCATACCAGTAGACAGAGCAGGGGTAGACTTCATATCTGGATCCTTGATACTTTACAATGTGTCACAGAGCAAGTGAGAAAAGTATGGTTGATTTGGGCCAGCACTGGAAAACTATTAAGTGTCTGAAGCAAATAAAATTGGGTTGCTTCTCATTTCCACATACAAAGGTAAACTACAAATAGGTTAAAATTTTAGGTATGAAAGGAAACAATCACCATCCCTAACCCCCAGCTGTATTACAGAGTAATAGTGATAAAAAAAAATACTGCATGGTATTGGTACAGGGACAGGTAGGTAGATCAATGGAATAGAATTGAAGACCCAGAAATGAACCTACACACCTATGGTCACTTGATCTTTGACAAAAGAGCTAAAACCATCCAATGGAAAAAAGACAGAATGGTGCTGGTTCAACTGGCGGTCATCAGGTAGAAGAATGCAAATTGATCCATTCTTATCACCTCATACAAAGATCAAGTCCAAGTGGATCTTGAACCTCTACATAAAACCAGATACACTGAAACTAATAGAAAAGAAAGTGGAGAAGAGCAATGAACACATGGGCACAGGAAAATATTTCTTGAACAGAACACCAATGACTTATGATCTAAGATCAAGAATCGACAAATGGGACCTCATAAAATTGCAAAGCTTCCAACCAACCAACAGATTGGGAAAAGATCTTTACCAATCCTAAATCCGATAGAGGGATAATATCCAATATATACAAAGAACTCAAGAAGTTAGACTCCAGAGAGTTAAATAACCTCTTTTAAAAATGGGGTACAGAGCTAAACAAAGAATTCACAGCTGAGGAATATCGAATGGCTGAGAAGCACCTAAAGAAATGTTCAACATCCTTAGTCATCAGGGAAATGTAAATCAAAACAACCCTGAGATTCCACCTCACACCAGTGAGAATGGCTAAGATCAAAAACTCAGATGACAGCAAATGCTGGCGAGGATGTGGAGAAAGAGGAACACTTCTCCATTGTTGGTGGGATTGCATTCTGGAAATCAGTCTGGAGGTTCCTCAGAAAATTGGACATAGTACTACCTGAGGACCCAGCTATACCATTCCTGGGCATATACCCAAAAGATGCTCTAACATATAACAAGGACACGTGCTCCACTATGTTCATAGCAGCCTTATTTATAATAGCCAGAAGCTGGAAAGAACCCAGATGCACTTCAACAGAGGAATGGATACAGAAAATGTGGTACATCTACACAATGGATTACTACTCAGCTGTCAAAAACAATGTCTTCATGAAATTCAGAGGCAGATGGAATGAACTGCAAAATCTCATCCTGAGTGAGATAACACAATCACAGAAAAACACACATGGTATGCACTCATTGATAAATGGAAAATGAAAAAAAAAAAAACCAAAAAGCTCAGAATACCTAAGATACAATTCACAAAGCACATGAAGCTCAAGAAGGTAGACCAAAATGTGGATGCTTCAGACCTTAGAAGAGGGAACAAAATACTACAGAAGGAAATACAGAGACAAAATGTGGAGCAGAGATTGAAGGAAAGGCCATCCAGAGACTGTCCCACCTAGGGGGATCCATCTCATATACAGACACCAAACCCAGACAGTATTGGGGATGCCAAGAGGTGCATGCTGACAAAGGATCCACATTTGGTTCCCAGCACTCCATGGCAGCTCATCACTGCCTGTATGTGGATGTGTACATGAGAGTGCACGTGTTGGGAGCTAGAGGTTCAAACAGTTGCAGTCAGTTATGAGGTGGTGTGGGAATCAAATCCCCATCTTGTGAAATAACAGTGTATGTTCTTAATTTCTGAACCATCTCTGCAGCCTTAGAAAAGGCAAATCTATGATAGAGACACCTCCTGCCAAGGCCAATGACCTGAGTTCAATTCCTGGGACCCACGTGGTAGCAAAAGAAACTGCAGAAGATTGTCCTCTAGCTTCCACGTGCATGTTATGGCATGCACACATGCACACACCCATAGAAATAAATAAATGTGTGAGTGTGTGTGTATGCACAGATACATAATATATAAATGTTAAAGAAAACCAATCTTCTAAGACTCTCTTTGTTGTGTAGGATTAGAAAAGGACTTCTGCAGTTTTCCTTAAATATAACAAGAGAAAGCAGTGGTGGTGCTGGAGGACGGCTCAGTGGTCCAGAGCGCTTGCTGTTCTTTCAAAGGATCCACATTTGGTTCCCAGCACTCACATGGCTGTCTGTAATTCCAGTTCCAGGGGATCAATTATCCTTTTCTGACCTCTGTGGCACTGGGTACACATGAGCATACTGAAATATATGCAGGCAAAATACTCATACACACAACATAAATATAATGAAGTTTTTAGTAAAATTGATGGTCTGCTGTCTAAAATATAACCAAAGGATAGAGTGGACAGATGTAAAAAGGAAACCAGAAATATTACAGAGCTATAGTGAATCTTTCAAACAGCAATGATACAACAATCTATACTAGTTTGAATGGCAAAAATTGTACATCTGGGTATTGCCAAGCACTATGGGATCTGGGACTGGCGTACAATTGATGGGTGTGTCATCTGGAGTGGCCTTAGTAGACACAGTCTACTAAGCCTTGAGTCTTCAGCAGAGAGATACAGAGGTAGAAAATGAGATGAAATTGGAGAGCCCTCTACTGAGGGCAAAGACAGAATATAAAAAAGATGGAGGGTTCAGCCAGGCAGTGGTGGTACCTGCCTGTAATCACTCAGGAGGCAGAGACAGGTAGATCTCTGAGAGTTCACAGCTAACTTGCACTACAGAAGGAGTTCTAGGATACCTAAGACTACAGAGAAACTACAAAGTTTCCAGAGAAACTATTGTCTGGAAAAAAATGGAGAATGTGCATACAGAATGAAATTGCCAAGGTTGAAAGGAATGAATTATGTAGCAAAGAATAGCATGGTGGATCTTAAAATCAGCATGTCAAAGCACCAGAGAATGCTTTAAATAATGAAAATTCTTTCACAAAATAAAATATACATTTTTGTATCATTTAAAACAAAACATGATTAAAGGATTTACCTGTGGTTGAAGAAAGAGAGATGAAAGAAATTTTTTGAAAAGAAAGCTATGAAAGTCTTGCTTCTTCCCTAACTCTAGGACTGGCACCTTTCTCCTCTTGTTAGTGAACCCAGCGACAATGGTATTATCTCATGTTTGCCCAGGTGATTGCTAACAGCATTTGAGGCAGTGATACTTAGTGATTGAGGCTCTATAACTTAGCTTACCAATAAAACAGCACTGCATAAGTGAATACTTAGTATCCACCATAGTTCTAAACAGCCTGTAATGTGAAAAACAAAGTAACTTTGCAAACTGTTTAGATTTCTGTCAAGCAGACTTAAAAACTGGATTCGAGTAATAGACAGTGTAGGATATTGAGAAATACTTTAAAAACAGGTAGGGTGGTGGGGGAGGACCAGGGAGTGGTGGAGGAAAGGGAGAAATAGAATCAATCATTGAATATGATTCTAAGAAAATACATGTTAAAAGCATGTAGAGCTTAGATACTGGAGAGTTGGCTCAGCAGTTAAGAGTACTGACTGCTGTTCCAGAGGACCTGGATTCAATTCCCAACGTCCACATGGGACCTCACAGCTGCCTTTAACTCCAGTTCCAGAAGATCTGATGCCCCTTTTTCTGTCCTCTGCCAAGTACTGCACACACACTGGACACAGACATCCCCGAAGGCAAAACACCATACACATACAATAAAGATAACTAAATTTAAAGGGGGCGTTGGAGAAGTAGTTCAGAAATTAAGAGTACTTACTGCTCTTGTAGAGAACCCAGGTTCTGTTTACGGCACCCACGTCCAGCAGTTCCAGAGCATCTGGCACCCTCTTCTGCTTCTGGGACCATGTGCACACATGGTGCACCTGAACACACCCCGCTGTACACACATACACATTAGATGCTTTCCTAAAGTAATCAGGGCCAGTGAGATGGCTCAGTGGTTCAGAGCACTCACGTGGTGGTTTACAGCCATCCCTAAGTCCAGTTCCAAGTTATCCAGTGCTTTCTCCTGACCTCTGTGAGTCAGGCACACACAGTGCATACATACATGCAGGCAGATACACATAAAATAATTTCAAAAATTAAAAGCATACTTGTGTTGATAGCAGTATTGTCCACAGTAACAAGAGTGAAAGTGACTTGAATGTCTACTTATTAGTGAATGAACAGACCGTCATTAGTAAGTTCAGTGTGGTGGTATCATATGCTGCAACACTGAAAATGTGGAGGGCATTCTAAAGGAAATAAGCTAGTCATAGAACAAACAGTGTGTGATCTTACTGGTCAGCTGTCTAAACTAGGAAGGAGAGCAGTGCAGTTTGTGGGCCTAGGGTTTCGGGGTGCAAGAGGGACAAGTTTAAAAAGAGCTCACAGCAATGCGATTGTGCTTTATACTGCGGAACTTGGAGAGGTTCAATTCAGACCTGCCTGAAACTCACTTTGCTATCCAGGCTAGCCTCAAACTCACAGCAATCCTTCAGCTTCAGCTGACTAAATACTGAGATCATAGGCGTGAGCCACTATGCCTATCTGCTAAATGCTAGATTTCATATTTATGTGACGTTTTACCACTATTAAAAAGCATAAAGGTATTTATTAGTAATAAGTGATTGCATGTTGATGTATACTTGCTAATTGATTGTTACCATGGATCCCATGCGATGGAGTAAATTTCTTAAGGTATCCTTTTCTTTCCTAGGCGTCTTTAGCAGAGACAGATAAAATCACCCTGGAGGTAGCAAAACTTATCAAAGATGACTTCCTACAACAAAATGGGTACACTCCTTATGACAGGTATGCTCGCCGCCCTGATTCCCTTCTTTGAGGAGTTTCTGTTGTGTTTTAGCAAAGAGCCACCTGCACAGTGAAGCTTCCTCATATGTGTGCGTTCTGGTTCAGTATATTGCTTACTTTATATGTTCATAGCAGACATCTAATATGCCCCTTGCCTCAGTCTGCTTGGTAGTCAGATTCTGACAGTATTTTCATCACACCCATCTATAATTAGAGTGAATTGTGGCTTTGTGTGCAGACCTGGGGGAGCATCACCTGCCTCAGCTTTCTTCCCTGCTGCTTTCTACCAGCCTCGCCTAAGGATTTGTTTTGTGCTTCCTCTGCCTTACTTCATATGAGTACTAAATTTCTTGCTACAAAGAAATCTTGCTGAGTGTCCCCGCCACCTTCTTCCACCCCTTCCCCATGCTTTTCTGTTTGCATATTCTCTACTAGTGCTGGGGCATTTTCAAGAGAACCTGTTTTAAACATTAAGAATTTGAGTCCTTTGTCTTAAGCTACCCTTCTCTCTTTAATCGTATTTGACTCCATAAAAAAAAAGAGAGAGACAGAGAGACAGAGAAGGGGAGAAAGAGGGAGGAAGGGATGGAGGGAGGTGGAGAGGGAGAGAAGGAGAGAGAGAGAGAGAGAGAGAGAGAGAGAGAGAGAGCGCACTAGGGAAATGGCTCAATGTACCTAGGTGTTTTTTTTTTGGTTTTTTTTTTTTTTTTTTTTGTTCTTTTTTTCGGAGCTGGGGACCGAACCCAGGGCCTTGCGCTTCCTAGGTAAGCGCTCTACCACTGAGCTAAATCCCCAGCCCCTATGTACCTAGTTTTAAGTCCCCCAAATCCACACAAAACGAAGCACAGTAGCACATATTTGTGTCCCTTCCTCCTATGGTTTAAGGTGGATGCTAGAGACAGAATCCTAGGAAGCTCATGGACCAACTAGAAGCTAGTGTGGCATTCAGAGCTTCACAGCAGTGGACGGCAGAGGCTCTCAGAAGATGAAAGGCAAGGGCTGACACCCAAGATGAAAGCTGAGCAAATAGAAGGATTGATCAGAATGTAGGGCAAGTAAAAAATAGGCCAGTGTGTCAGCCTCAGAACCCTGTTCTGTCCTGAATGGAACCACTACAGGAAGAAAACAGGCAGAAATCTTTAGAAAAATTATAATAAGGTACATGGAATTGAGTATTTGTGTGTATATCTGTGTGTCTCTGTCTGTCTGTCTGTCTGTCTGTCTGTCTGTCTGTCTCTGTATGCTTTTAAAAGGTATGGGTACATAAAAATGAGTATACTTAAAGGAAACAGAGGACTGTGGGTATGGAGGGAAATGACAGCTTCCCTGCCAGTGAGAAAAAGTGAGGGAGGGAGATACGGGGGTGCGGGATTGGGGGAGATTGGGGTGACTTTAGCAACTTTTCAGTTCTCTGCTTCCCTAGTTATTATTCCTTAAACCTTATCTCTGGTCACAAGGGGTCTCCATTACTCAGTTGTTTTACTATTTGAGCTACGTACTGAATTGCGTGTACAAACCGACTGCTGACTAGTCACTAGAGTGGGGCAGTCCTGCCCCAGCCTTCTGACAGTCTCAGCAGAACAGTCAGCATCCTCTCAGTACATGCATATCCATGTCCCTGTGCGCCATCTAACTGTCTTTACCCCACTGTTTCAGTCCTTATGTATCGTCTAGTGACCGGCAGCGGAATGTATACTACAGAAACAAATGGCTAGGGATCCGTAGCTAGATTCCATGTAGTGAAGATGTGAATTTGCTAACTCCCTGTTGTTCGTTTCCCTAGGTTCTGTCCATTCTATAAGACGGTGGGGATGCTGTCCAACATGATTTCATTCTATGATATGGCCCGCCGGGCTGTGGAGACCACCGCCCAGAGTGACAATAAGATCACATGGTCCATTATCCGTGAGCACATGGGGGAGATTCTCTATAAACTTTCCTCCATGAAATTCAAGGTATATTTGCTTTCTACTCTAGCTTTTGTTAGTAAGAAACCAACTGTTCTTTCCCACACCGTCTGCCTCACTCCTTCCCTCCCGTCTTCCTTCCTCCCTACTTCCTTCCTTTTTTCCCTTCCTCTCTTTCTCCCTTCCTCCCTTTTTCTTCCTTTCTATCCTATTTGAGTTCCAAACTGGAGGTATGAAATTTGCATTTTTCTTTTCTGTTGAAGATTTATTCTCAATTTACTTATGTATCTATGTGCATTTGTCATACATATATGTGCCACAGGTGTGTAGAGACTGTGGAGACCAGAAGTAGGTGTTGGACACCTGCAGCTGGTACGTGCATGCAGTGAGGGTACTGAGTGCTCAGCTTGGGTCCTCTGAAAAGGCAGCAAGGCTTTATCTCTGAGCCCCTCATGCACACTTCTCATCTTACGCTGCTTAGGTTGCATAAAACCAAAACAGCCTTCCAGGCTCTGTTCACTCAGGAACTCCATAGGTAAAGATTGTAGTGTCATTTCTGTGGGGCTGAGAGACGGTCGTCTGTAAGAGCACTTACTGCTCTTACAGAGGGCCTATGTGCAATCCCAGCACCCCACCCACATGGTAGATTCCTGAAATTCCAAGGATCTAGCACCTTTTCTGACTCCCAAGGGCTCTTGCACACAAATGATATACAGATATACACTCAGACACACACATGTGCGTTTTTAAAAAAAGATTATAGTATATCATATCCAAAATAAACCCTAATTTTTGTCTCTGTCTTAGCTACTGGCAGTTTAAAGTGTTTGATGAATTAGATTACATTTCATTATTTCTCATGTCATGATTTACAAGCACATATAATAATCATCCATTAAAAATGATGCTTTGGGTATATTTATGCTACAGAAACAGAGGTCCAAGTCTAGAAGCCACAAGGTGACTTAGTGGATAATGGCCCTTGCTGCTAACCTCAGTGGCCTGGATCCAGTTAATGAGCTGTACTAGATTACTGATCATGCTTCACTTCATCTGAATTCTAACTTCCACGTGTTGTATACACACATCTAATGTGTGATGCTACAAGATTCCCACTAATTTACACATCGCTAAGGTTTGATCATTGTGGGTCAATAGCAGGCAAAATTCAGAAATGAAGTGTTGGTTTGGTTTTAGTCCAGCTGCACATTCCCACTGTAAAGAAAGTTGGGTTTACCTGTGACTTACCAGTGTCCTCAAGGTAAGTTGGCACTCCATATTAATAAATCACCTATCACACATCTAGAAAGTCCTTTGCCATAGGTAAATTTGTACTGTTTTCTTTTTCAGGATCCAGTGAAGGATGGCGAGGCAAAGATCAAGGCCGACTACGCACAGCTTCTTGAAGATATGCAGAACGCATTCCGTAGCCTGGAAGATTAGAACTGTGACTTCTCTCCTCCTCTTCCGCAGCTCATATGTGTATATTTTCCTGAATTTCTCATCTCCAACCCTTTGCTTCCATATTGTGCAGCTTTGAGACTAGTGCCTCGTGCGTTCTCGTTCATTTTGCTGTTTCTTTGGTAGGTCTTATAAAACACACATTCCTGTGCTCCGCTGTCTGAAGGAGCTCCTGACCTTTGTCTGAAGTGGTGAATGTAGTGCATATGATACACAGTGTAACATACACATTGTAACATATACGTTCTGTAAACTTGTATGTAAGGTGACTACCCCTTCCCTCCTCTCCAGTAAACTGTAAACAGGACTACTGCATGTGCTCTATTGGGGATGGAAGGCCAGATCTCCATACCGTGGACAGGTACATAAGGAAACTAGACCACTTGCAACTTAGTGTTTGTTGAGTAACCATTTTGCAGGAAGTATTTCCATTTAAAAAACAAAAGATTAATGTTCCAATTATTTGTAGCTTCCCCAGTATCAATCAGGACTGTTTGTGGCGCACTTGGGAACTATTTTGTTTTCCTAACAGACGTTTGCAAGGCTGAACGTAATAGATAAATCAGTTCCCTCTGAAAGTGTGAAAGTAAAAAGAGAGCTAGGTGGTCAGACTTAAATTGACATCGTCTTGTTTAAGCATATTTTATTTCACTGAGAGATTTAATATCAAGGACTTTTATATACTCAATTACTAGGAAATCTTTTTTTAAGTACAATTTAAAAATCATTGAAAATGTGATCCACATCATAGCCATTTTCCTTATATTTAGTCAGATGAGCTCAGAGTGGGGAGGGTGTGGGTTAGAATACCACAAGGACACGCAGCAGTGCCTGCAGGCAGTGTGGCCGGGGGCCAGAGCGGCATTGTTTTCACGAGGTACGTGTGTGGCGTGTGTGTTTGCTTGTTGACACTCTGAAAACAGCAAGCTTACCAGTTCCAGGAAATATTTTGTTTTCTTTCACTGGCTCAGAAAGCTCCTCAAAGTACCTGGTCCCTGAAGCTTCCTATCTGTTAATAGAGACGAGAGAGGTTCTTAAATTTAACTGGTGACAAAACAAAAAGAAAAAAAAGATCGATTTTTGTCTTGCTGTTTTGGTGTGTTTAAATAATAATTCCATATTTGCATAACGAGGCTCGCTTCTGAGAGCTTGGAGATCGTGCTCCCTCTTCACTCTCCGGGGTGATAATGCTGGCGCCATGCTACCTCTTCAGGAGGGGAAGGGGATTGAACATGGCTAACACTCTCAAGTACACAAGCGTAACGACAAAGTATTTATTTTAAGCCTTGGTATGTTGTTTAAATTATTAGGTGGTGCATTTCTTATGGTCTTTTGGGTAGACATAGTATACACTTCAGATGTAATGTGTAAATCCTTGCTAGTGCATGTCTACACGATAGACTGCTATTCAAGAAGGATATTCTTCCACATAACAATTTAAAAACTATTAAATCAGATATGGATTATGCAATGACTTGTTGAGAGGTGGATTAACGGTGCTGCTTAATCAGTTTGCTTCCAATATGGCTTCGTATCCAGAAGCCCTGACTAGTGGAGATGAGAAAGATTTCAAAACCTGTCTGCCTACACCTACCAGCAACCTAGGCTTGTGATCAGAATGAATGATCCCAAGAAACTACTTGACCAAGTGTGTTTTGTTGTCCTGGATTTGAGATGTGCGTTCTTCCTCCCTCTGAGACTGTTGATGTATGAGTGTGAAGAAGTTACAGAAACAACGCTCAGATTTTCACGGTAACTTTCCCTCTGCCCACACTGTAGAGTTTCAGATTGTTCACTGATAGTGCTTCTTTCGTAAGGATGTGTTAAAATATAGCAGTCTTTTTAAAAGATTATGCAGTTCTCTATTTATTGTGCTGTGCCTGGTCCTAAGTGCAGCCGGTTAAACAAGTTTCATATGTATTTTTCCAGTGTTAAATCTCATACCTATGCCCTTTGGAAAGCTCCATCCTGAACAATGAATAGAAGAGGCTATATAAATTGCCTCCTTATCCTTAAGATTTCACTATCTTTATGTTAAGAGTAATGTATAATTATTAAAATCTATGAAAAATAAAAAGTGGATTTAAATTAACTTTTCTTTCCCTTTTTATTCTTTTTGCGGGGGAGTAGGGCCAAGAGCTCTGAGAAAACACTGCACCTTGTGTTGTGATTTACTGTCACAGTATATCCTGAAAGTGTTTCCCTGTGTACCTGTACTTGCATCTTGCAGTTGGGTTGTGGCACATACACAACAGCCTGTACCGCATCCTACAGTCACAGCACAGGGCGGTTGGGAGATACAGTTTGCAGAATGATTTCCCATTATCAGGGAGCTAGAGACAATCTGTAATGCCCATTCCAGTTTTTGTCAATTTAACTAAGTGTTGTAATGCAAACAATTTTAGATCTAATGTAGCAATTTACTCACATCCATTGTAGCTTTCTGATGTGGTATCTAGATGCACATATATATGGGGGTTATCAGATTGGCTGGCATGGCTGGAACTGCACAGTCCAACAGTGGCCGTCTACATGCTCAACAGTCAGTGCCCAGTCCAAGAGAGACTGAGGAGAACTCCAGAGTTCATGTGGAAAGGCCGGAGCAGCTGGAGTCTGGCATCTATGAGTAACAGCAACAGGCATTCAGGAAGACAGGCTTTTGCATTAATTGTCTCTTCCTCCTGCCTTTGTTCCACCAGGACCCCAGCCTGTTGGATGATGTCAACCACGTTTAGGTTTGGCCTTTCTTAGTTGACATACTATCTCTAGAAATGGCTGCACAGACACATCAAGAAATACGCTTTACTAATATAGGTGTCTCAACCTGTTAGTCGGGGCTCTCTTGGGGAACAGAACACAACTAGAGGGAGAGTATTGGATCAGCGTATACAATATGCACTGAGTAGTCCAAAACTGGCTGTCTTACACTGGATATGTCTAGAATCTGATGACTTTAACATCACAGTCTGGTGCTGAAGGTCCAGACTAAAGAGCCACTAGGCTTCAGTCGCGTGGGGAACCAATGAGACTGAGTTGTAATGTCCCTGAAGAATGGCAGCATTAGTGACAAGCTGCAGCACAGAGTCACTGAATTTAATTTGCGTGCACAGCGTGAGAGCAAGCAGGAAGACCAAAGTCTTTTCTCTTGGGCCTCCCTATACCTGTCTCACCACTGGAAGGTTCTGCCCGGATCCGTTAATGAATCAAGAAAATCCCTCATGGGCGTGTTCAGATACTTGACTCTTAGTTGGTTCTAGATCCAGTCAAATCGGCAACCAAGGTTATTGGTTGGAGTTCCTCGAGAGAAACAGAACTGTCTTAGGGGTTTATCATTGTGAAGAGACATTGTGACCAAGGCAACTCTTATAAATTCATTAATTTCATTGAGGCTGGCTTACCATTAAGAGGTTTAGTCTGTTATCATCATGATGGCAGACATGGTACTGGAGAAGGAGCTGAGAGTTCTACCTCTGGATTCGCGGGTCGCAAGAAGAGAATGCCATTAGACCTGGTTTGAGTTTCTATGGCCTCAAGGTCTGCCCCCCCCCCCCCCCCGTGATACACTTTCACAATAAAGCCACACCTACTCTAGCAAGACCACACCTCCTAATAGTGCTACTCCCTATAAGCCTATGGAGCCATTTTTATTTCAACCACCACAATAACTGATAGAACATGTATGTGCGACTGACTGACTGGCTGGCTTACAGAGTACTTTAACAATGACCGTCTCCCTTGAGAAGTCCAAGAAATATTCAGTCCACGAGAAATTCACAAGGACGCTTATACATTACAGCGTGGGTTTTTGGTGGGCTAGGTGACATCTCAGTGTGTACGGCATTATTGTAACTCTGAGGACACAAGGGAACACTCAAGTGAGTGTTAAAATGGCACAGAAGTCAGCCCAAGAGTCAAAGTTGGTTCTGAAACAAGGATTTGACTTCAGCTTCTCCAGGAAACATCAGTTGGGGGAAGGGAGGAGCACAAAATGGACAGAGGGAGGGAACAGAATGGAAAGGAACCAATAAGTCATTGTCACCAGGCATGGTGGAACATGCCTTTAATCCCAGCACTCAGGAGACAGAAGCAGATGGAGCTTTGAGAGTTCCAGGCTGGCTTTGTCTAAAGACTCTTAAGTTCAAGGATAGCCAGAGCTACAAGGAGAAGCCTATCTTGACCCCCTCCCCACTCAAAAAAAAAAAAAAAAGTCATTGTAAATCCAAGCTGACAGCCTGTGGGACACAGTGCTGCTGAGGAATTCTGGGAACTAGAGAAGATACACATCTCAGGTGTCCACCGGGAGGCAGCACATGAGTCATCCGGTGACAGCCAGCCTCTGCCAACCTTCCACTGAAACTCGTTCTCACAAAGACATGAGGAATCACTGCCTAGATCGCGTGGTTGTGTATAGTCACACAGGATTACAGAAATGAGACTGAGCATGCCCGGCATGACTCACAACCATAACATTAAAAGAAGCCAAGCAGGGGCTGGAGAGATGGCTCAGTGGTTAACCACCTGGTGGCTCACAACCATCTGTAATGAGATCATATGCCCTCCTCTGGTGTGTCTGAAGACAGCTACAGTGTACTCATACATAAATAAGTCTTTTTAAAAAATCCAAGCAAAAACACCCAACTTATATAAAATTCAAAACCAAAATTTGAAGTCAGGATAGCAGCTGCATGCACTGAGAAAAGAGGGAAACAGCAGAAACATCTGGAAGAGGGATTCAGGTGTTAGTGATGCGCTGGGTCCTGCAGGCTTCTGTGTGTTACCTTAGTAACAATTCATAGGCGCTGTGTGTGCTAAAACTTTATAAAATACACAATTATATATAGGTTTGTGGTTATCAATCAACAAACATATAAGTAATGTTATATAAAACGTTGTATACTTATATGTATGGAATAATTAATGAAAAAAGGAGCCATGGATTTGAAAGAACAAGAAGGGGTGTTTGGAGGGATGAAAGGGAAGGAGGAAATAATATCATCTCATAAAAGAAAGAATTTTAAAAACCGATTTAAAAAAAATGGCATGACAAGTCTTTATGGAAGTTACACTTCATGTATGAATATACTGCAGAAAGTTTGCTTTGAGAAAGTCATAATTATGACTAAGGAATTTCAAGTATTTGAATTCATTTCACCCTATGAAGCATCATGGCTTAACAATACTATTGGACAGCTTTGCCAATAAGAGCACTTTTGCTCTTGAGGCTGGCCTGGGTTTGATTCCCAGCATCCACTTGTGGGATTTAAAACCATCCGAAACTCCAGTTCTAGGGGATCCAATGCATTCTTCTGATTTTCTGGAACATCATTCACACACGTGTTACATATTCATACATGTTCACACACACACATGTTACATATTCATGCATGCAGGTAAAATCACATACAGAAATAGGTCTAAACAGGGGTTGGGGATTTAGCTCAGTGGTAGAGCGCTTGCCTAGGAAGCGCAAGGCCCTGGGTTCGGTCCCCAGCTCCGAAAAAAAGAACCAAAAAAAAAAAAAGAAATAGGTCTAAACAAAACAAAACAAAACATACTCTCAGGGGCCAGTGAGATAGCTCAGCAGGCTAGAAGGTGCTTGTCAGGAAGGCCTGACAATCTGTGTGAGAGCCACTGAACCCACCTAAAGGTAGAAAGAGAACGACTCTATAAGGCTGTGCTCTGACCTCACACAATCAATGCGGCATGCCCACACCCACTCTAATCATAATGACAGCACTAAGTTAGAAGTGTGATTAATGTTTACCTAATAAGATGACTTTTATTCCTGTTTGGCTTTTTAGCTTGCTGTTTTCTACTGGAAGTAGAATTTAATTTTATTAAACTTAAATTACTTACATACCTATTTATTTTGGTGTTGAGGACCAAACTCAGTGCCTTGGCATATTGGGCAGGTGCTCTTCTCACCTGCAGCCCACGAGACCCCAAACTTCTCAACTGGGGAGCTTTCTGTCTCCTTTGCAGCCAGTAGCTTGCTTTGTCGGGTTAACTGTTGAGGCTTTGAGAACTTGCCTGTTCTTGGAACAGAGAGAGAAGCTAGCCCAACCACACAGTCATAGATTGCTAATAGTCTCATCCGTCGTAGTGTAGGCAGAGTCACACGAGTGTGTGTTCAGATGCTTTTGAGTACGTCCCTCAGCCCTCAGCAATGAATGGTTTAAAGCAGGGTTAAGGTATTAAATGATCATACATGTAAGGTATTAAATGATCATACATGTAAGGTATTAAATGATCATATATGTGTTTTAAGTCTAAAGCATCTACAACCCACTTGTCCAAAGATAAGATCATATAGTGTTGCGTTAATAACACTGATGCCTAAGCCCTACCCTAGACCAACTGGGAGTCTTCCAAGTCCAGAAGGGGTAGGAGAGTCAATGCTAAGAGACCTCCCAGTTAATTCTTAACAGTGGGGCAAATCTGGGGACAGTGCTTAGCTTCCATACTTAGCTGTAAAGGGCAACGTGAGAAACTTCAGCTGAGGTAAGGATGCTCTCACACATTCGATAGCTTTATCACGTTCTCAGTATTGTACAGTTTTCCCGTGTATCCTGACATTCGTCCGTACAAGCGCTCACAGCGCTGCGCTGAGTCACACGTGTTGTCTGCCGCTGGGACAGAGTTTTCCTAAATCATGAAAGTGGAGCAGTATTTTTATACCTATGGATTTCAAATGATTTCCATGATTGCTCCGGGAATACACTTAGTGGGATAGCAGTTCCTCTTCTCTACGTGTCTCTAGAAGCAGATCTTAAAAGGAAGCAAAAGGAAACAATTCTGAAGCCTTAGTTCATGAATATAATTACAAGGAGTATAATTCAATCCCATTTCAAAAGATTCGTCCGGGATTTAAAATTCCTTTTCTTGACTCTGTTGCGATGGTTTTTAGTTCCGATTCTAACCGTCTTCTGAACAGCACGTCTATGTTCATGACTCCCAGACAGCTAGTGCATTTAGCATTTACTTGATGACTTCAAATTGCACTAAGAGTTTTGGGACACCTTGCGTAAAAGCTCTAAATTGCCTTCAATCACATAAAACCATACTCACAGCCTTTATTTTCAAATCGTGCACTTTATTTTAAAGTCGTTATGGACCCCCTTTGTTGAAGTCCCTTAAAAAGTGATTTAGCGCTGCATTTCCCACGCATTACACTGAGGCTGGTTTCTTTGGGAGCAACTGCTAAAATGGAAATGGGGGTACAAGTCGCTCAATAAGAATCAACAGAAAGAAAGGGGAGCGAAAGCAGGATGAGAAGCGACATCAATGTACACAGCAGCATGGCTTATATGTGGCCACTCTCGGTGAACACTCTGGGGGAAATATTGCCAGAGTTGATACTCATCCTGAAATGCAGGTCTGTTTTTTCTTATCTTTTAGTTCTCAGATTACAGAAATCATCAGCATCATGAAAGACCCAGTGTCATGAAAGAAGCCTGCCAACAAGTATTTACCAATGGTACCTGTGAGCTAAAAGCCAGATTGACTATTTTAGCATCAGATAAAATGTAAGTGCTCCCTAGATATATATTTAAAAGGCTTTCAGGTTAATAGTGACCTGATCTGTAGAAATTCATTACCAAATGAGTTTCAGATGTCAGGCTGGAGAAACATCTCAACAGTTAAGAGTGCTTGCTGCTCTTGCAGAGGACTAGAGTTTGGTTCCAAACCTGGAGGTCCAGCAGCTCACAGCTGCCTGTGACACCAGCTCTAGGGATCCAGCACCCTCTTCTGGCTTCTGTAAGAACTCTGTGTGTGTGTGTGTGTGTGTGTGTGTGTGTGTGTGTGTGTGTGTGTGTGTGTCTGGCTTCTGTAGGAACTCTGTGTGTATGTGTGTGTGTGTGTGTGTGTGTGTGTGTGTGTGTGTGTGTGTGTGTGAAAACTTCAGATGCGGTTATGTCCTGGCTAATTTTATGTGAACTTGATACAAGCTAGAGTTATCTGAAGGGGAAGAACTTCAGTTGAGAAGACACCTCCATAAGATCTGGCTGTAAGTGGGCTGGAGAGATGGCCCAGCAGTTAAGAGCACTGACCTCCCTTCCAGAGGTCCTGAGTTCAACTCCCGGCAACCATATGGTGGCTCGCAACCATCTGTAATGGAATCCAATGCCCTCTTCTACTGTGTCTGAAGACAGTGACAGTGTACTCACAAACATGAAATAAATAAATAAATCTTAAAAAAAAAATCCGGCTGTAAGGCACTTTCTAATTAGTGACCAATGAGAATGGGTTCAGCCCATTGTGGGTGGGATCATCCCTGGGTTGGTGTAGTGATCCTGGATTCTATAAGAAAGCAAGCTGAGCAAGAGCAAGCCACGAGGAGCAAGCCGGTAAGCAGCACCCCTCCACAGCTTTTGCATCAGCTCCTGTTTCTAGGTTCCTGTCCTGTTTGAGTTCCTGTCTTGGCTTCCTTCATTGATGGATTACAATGTGGAAGTTTAAGCCCAATAAACCCTTTCCTCCTCAACTTGCTTTTCAGTTGTGGTGTTTCTATGAGGCAATAGTAACCCTAACTAAAAGAGTACTTCATAATGAGGGATATTTGAATCATGTGATTGTTATTCAAAGTGATAAAGTGAAAAAAATAAAGTAAAAAAAAAAACAGACATTATGTAGAGGTCCTAAAGGAGGAACTCACACAACTGCAAACCTACCCCTGCAGCTGCAGCTTTGCCCTTTGAGGTACATTAATTTTGCGTAAACCACATATTAAATCATCCTCACTCCTGACCCAGTGACAGTCTACTTGAGCTCCTCAAAATAATTTACAAATCAGTCACAATCTATTGCATGTAGAAAACGGCCTGTAGCAGGACACCGTGTCATGTAATTGTGTCTTGTAATGCCAGCATTTGGAAGATGGAGGCAGAAGGCTCAAGTCAAGGTGGGGACTCAGCTTCATGGGCAGTTCAAGTCAACCTGGACTACCAGAGACCTTGTCACACACAAAAGGGAATACTTGTGTCCTCGGCTGGTGGAAGTGCTTGGGAAGGATGAGGGGGTGTGGCCTCTTTGGAGGAGATGTATTACTAGGAACAGGTTTGAGGTTTCAAGTTCATGCCATTCCCAGTTAGCTCTCTCTGCCTCATGCCTTTAGATCCGGATGTAAGCTCTCCGCTACTGTTCCTGTGCCATGCGTGCCTGCTTGGCCTCATGCTCCCCACTATGATGGCCATGAACTAATCCTCTGGAACCATGAACCCCAAAACACATTTTCATGTATAAGTTGCATTGGTCCATGATGTCTTATCATAGAAATAGAAAAGTAACTCAGAAAGTAAGAAGGAAAGGATAGAGAAAAGAACGAAAATTGCCTGTGTTGTGAGCAAAAGTCATCTGTACCACATCCCCAACATTCAGTTTTATGAGACACTGGAGAGAGGGCTCAGTGGTTAGGAACACGTTCTGTTCTTGCATGGTTTCTTTCTCTGCACCTATGTCTATTGGTTACAATTACTTGTGACTCCAGGGAATCTGATGTTCTCTTCTAACCTCTATGGGTAGTGCATGCCTACACACATACACACACATACTACATGCATGCATGCACATGTGTGCAAACACAACTAAAATATAAAACATTCTAAAATTTTACATTGATTAAAAATGAATTCCCTAGAAATCGTACATGTAATATGCATGTTAAGCAGAAGAGAAACAAAGGATGGATTTATGGGGGTGGGGTGGGAAGAAGCAAACGAGGATATTTAATGTAAGGCTTATCTAACGCAAGAGGCTTCAAAGTATGAGGTCCTTAGGAAACATGTGGGCTTAAGTACCCATATGTTGGTCTATGAAGAGTGGGAAAATGGCGTATGCTTCATTTCTTCTGAACAGATCTATTCAGACACTCTTCTATTTGCCTTGAAGAGATAAATGTGTGCTTTTCCTCCTGGTGCAAGGAGGCTGCCTCTCAGATAACCTGCTTCCGACCAAGGTTAAAAAACTAGAACCATTTTCATCGCATTTTTCAGAGATAGGCAAGGAAAGGCCAGATACCTTCCTCTTTCTGTAGTTTCCCCAAATGCCTGCACATTTCTCTTTTAAAATGTAGTGGGGAGGTTGGGGGTTGGAGGTAATGAGTCCAAGGGCCCTGGGGAAAGAAAGTTGGGAGGGACATCAGTCTCCACATCTTCTTTGCCTTAAGCTTCTTGGTTAACACCAAAGAAGAGACCAGGGGTCCATCTGAGTGGTGACTGCCCATCCTATCAGTACATTCTTACATTCTTTCAGAAGCAAAAGACCTAATCCCTACTCCAGGGGCCCATGAACACCTTAGGTCCAATAGGAGAGTAGGGGGAGTCACCAGGGGATACCTGAACTCCAATAACCACCCCCTCAGAGTCGGTGCTGCCCAGCTCTGGGATCGCTTCCCTCTAAAGTCGGTAATGCTTGTCACTGGACTTTCGCTTTTTGCTGACATGTTTTCCTGTGTTTTGTTTTTTAACTGATGGAGAAAAAGATCCCACTAGCTGGCAGCCATCAGTAACCCTTCTAAAGCCCAGCAGATCTAAGATGGCTCCTGCCATCAGGCCCACATATCACATTCCTACCATCAGGAAGACCAAAAGGTGATGTGAATAGGAATGGCCCTCAGACACTCATGTGTTTGAATGCTTGGTCCATAGGGCATGGCACTATTAGGAGGTGTGGCCTTGTTGGAGTAGGTGTGTCACTGGGGAGTTGGGGGGGCAGGCTTTGAAGTCTCATATACTCAAGCTATGCCCAGTGTGGCACACAGACTCCTGATGCCTGTGGATCGAGACGTAGGACTTTCAGCTCTTCTCCAGCACCATGTCTGCCACCGTGTTTCCCATGATGATGATGATGATGAACAGACTAAACCTCTGAACTGTAAGCCAGACCCAATTAAATGTTTTTCCTTTATAAGAATTGCCATGGTCTTGGTGTCTCTTCACAGCATTAGAAACCCTAACGAAGACACCTCCTTTAACTATATTTCTACTAATATCCATGGACCACTACTTAGTGATAATATCATATCATTCTCCAAAGAAAATTAGACTATTGTGGTTTGAATGTAATGGTCCTCATAGACTCATGTATTTGAATGTTCGGTCACCAGAGAGTGGCATTATTAGAGTATGGCCTTATTAGAGGAAACATGTCACTAGGGGTGAGCTTCGAGGTTGCAATGCTCAAGCTGGGCTCAGAGACTCTTTCTGCTGCCTGCTGATTCAGATGATTCTCTCAGCTCCGTTTCCAGCACCGAGTCTGCCTGTGTTCTGCCCCACTTTCCTCATTGAACTTAAGAACTGCAAGCCTACCTGTCCTGGCTGGTTTTGCGTGTCAATTTAGCAGAAACTAAGAGTCATCGGAGAGGAAGGAGCCTCCGTTGAGAAAATGTCTCCATGAGATCCAGCCATGCAGTAGTTTTTCAATTAGTTATCGAAGGGGGAGGACCCAGCCCACTGTGGGAGGTGCCATCCCTGGGCTGCTGGTCCTGAGTTCTGTAAGAAAGCAGACTGAGCAAGCCATGGGAAGGAACCCAGTAACATCCCTCCATGACCTCTGCATCAGCTCCTGCCTCCAGGTTCCTGCCCTGTGTGAGTTCCTGTCCTGACTTCCTTTGCTGATGATCAGCAATATGGAAGTGTAGGCTAAATAAACCCTTTCCTCCTCAACTTGCTTCTTGGTCGTGGTGTTTTGTTGAAGCAATAGAGACCCTGACTAATACACTGTTCCAACTGAGTATTTTCCTTTATAAGAGTTTCTGTGGTCATAGGGTCTCCTCATAGCAATAGAAACCTGAATGAAGATTAAAAAAATGTAGCCTTAATTCCAAGTAGACACATATCAAGATTAAAGATCAGGATCTCTCAGTGGGGTCGTGGGGTCATTTTGGAAATGAAAGTTTCAGAAACTAACAGTGAAATCTGTGTGTGTGTGTGTGTGTGTGTGTGTGTGTGTGTGTGTGTGTGTGTGTACTTTGGGATCTCTTTGCCAGTGACAATATTTAGTGGTGAGGATCAGAGACGCCAGGCATCTTGGCACATGAGGGAATGAAGAGTCACTTTGTACTCTTCATAAATTCCATGTCCTCTGAGACAACCTCATAAGCTAAGCACTTGTTTATAATTCTGTGTCTGCAACTAAGCCCACCATTCCATAGAAACACACAGTATTCAGGGCACAGTTCTTAATAGAGGCTTTAAGTTGCAGGAATGTAAGTAATATGCACAAAAGGGGAAAGTATATTTCATTTCTTGGGGGAAATTATTCAAGTTTTGTTCAGCATTTGGGGAAGCGATGTCCTACACGTTTTTTGTTTTTTTTTTTTTTTTGTTTTGTTTTTTGTTTTTTTGGTTTATTTTCCAACTGCTTTTCAAAATGTCAGTGCTCTGGCTTGAGTTGTTAGCATCACATTAACTCTAACTGCACACATAAATATCTGATTATGCTTTTAAATTAGTTAATAGCTGCATAAATTTATGGGTACCACATGTATATACTCTTAACCACTGAGTCAGATCTCCACTCCCCTTAATTATGTTTTCTTTGTAGAAATGCCTACACATTTACATTTTGAATTACATATTTCATGACACTTTTCTTACATTTGAGATAAGTGTTATCTTTTATGTATAAATCATACCTAAATTATTGATTTTATTTCTTGATAATATGGAGGAAAACGATCAAGCTGAGAGTGATGGCACATGTTGGTAATCCATCCTCCCTGCTCCCCCCGCAGGCTGAAGAAAAGGAGAATCACAAGCTCAAGGTCAGCCTGTGCTAAGTAGAACGCCCATCTGAAAATATCAACAATCAAACTACAGAGATATTTAACAAGTCAGGTGTGGGAGGGCTGGGGATTTAGCTCATTTTCAGGGCTCCTGTTTGCTGTGTGAGAAAACATGTGTTCAATCCCTCACACATGTGTGTGCATGCACACACATGCACACACACAGACACACAGACATATTAAAGAATATATTAAAGGCCATTAAAATGATCTTGAGTCAAAAAATGAACAAGTGAATGTTAAAGAGTTAGGCCAACAGGAAATACACACACTGATCTGTAGCAGTCTCCATTGGAGAACTAGCCTCACCCTGTTTCTGGGCCAGTGGAAGCTGACTGCTTGAGACTCACAGCACTGAAATGGGCCTTGGGCCATAGGAGCTGCTACGCTGAGCAGTGGAGGGAGGTCCCTCGTCCCTCCAGGATACTACCCAACCCTCACACCTCAGGATCTCTGTCTGTTGTGGCCTTCATGCCCAGAGTTCCTTAGGGATCAGGCTGAAGCCAAATGTTGGGTACACCCACATGAGTGTCTTCTCACCTGCTTTTCTCGGTCATCTGAGCAGACTTCTTCGCCATGTTGTTTCCTTCAAGCATCCCTGTTGGAGACCCTGCTGCAGTTGACAGAACTGTGCCTGTTCTTCCAGAAGTGCTTTTAGGGATTGGAAATAGCTGTAGGATTGCCCAGTCATGCTGCCTATGGTCAGAATAGAACTTTTCCGAGATGTCCCCATGAAAAGAGGCCTTCAAAGAATCTGAGAGGAGTGCAGGTTTTAGGGCCAGGGAAGTGGGTCAATGGCAGAGTGCTCCCTAACCATGCACAAGACTCTGCTCTTAATCTCTGGCATTTCCCCCCAAAAGAGGAGTGCAGCGCTTCCCCTCAGGCCATCTAATGCTGTTGTTCATTTAAACTGTTTCCCTCCAGTTTAATTTTATGGGCATGGGCATTTCCCTGCATGTTTGTCTATGCAGCACCTGAGTGCAGAGTCTGCAGAGACCAGAAGAGGGCATTGGATTCCCTGCAACTGAAGATACAGATGGTTGTGAGCCACTAGGTGAGTGCTGGGAATTGTACCCAGGTCTTCCAGAAGAGCGGCCAGTGCTCTTAACTTACTAAGGCACCTTTTCAGTCCCCTTGTTGGTCGTCCATTTTTGTCTCATTTTACATAACACTTCTTCAGTGTGTAGTGTTTGGGGTTGACTGAAGTGAAGATTCAAGAAGATATATATATATATATATATATATATATATATATATATATATATATATATATATAGAGAGAGAGAGAGAGAGAGAGAGAGAGAGAGATATTAATATATATATATCCAATGTCTTCTGTCCTAAAATCTAAATCACAGGTAGATTCTGTTTTCTAGGCTGTGTTTATTTCTAAATGTACCATTTTGAGAACTGATGCAAAGATTATCATTGATATTTGGATTTTCTTCTGCTCTTTCAACAAACATAGCAACCTTAAAATATCATTCATTTCATATTGTGAATTTTTAGCACAGGTTTACAATCATAATGAACACAATCTCTCTCTCTCTCTCTCTCTCTCTCTCTCTCTCTCCCCCAGCCCCTCTCCCTTTCTCTCCCTTCCCTCCATCCCTCCCTTCTTCTCTCCATTCCTCCCTCCCTCCTTTCCCTCCCTCCTTATGACTCAGATGAAGAAATTAGTGTCAGAGGGTAAAGAACTGATGAAGTCTCAGGGAAAGGGTCTGACTGCAGAATTGCTGTTTTTGCTGTGCTGCCATTGCTCAATGCAACTGCTACTGCTGAGACACACTGGGCTGATGTACCTATCCCTCCTGTGCTTCAGTTTGTTAACTGGGAAGAGAACACAAAGATGATCACATGACCATTTACACATCAAACACATATTGATGGACAACCGGAACCCAAATTACAGGATGTTTGCAATCAGGAGTCTCATGGTTGGGGCAACAGGTCTTAGATTTACAAAAGCAGTTAGCTTTTACATCACTAGTTATTGCATGACCTCTGCTTGATTTAAACAAGGCCTTTACAACTGTACCATGACCAAATATCATTTACAAGATGTGCACGGGAATTTGCCCCTCGGGATAAAATCTTCCAGACATTCTCTAAACCATTGGCTGGAGTTTCAGGACAAGCCATGGCGGAAGGGATTGCCGCTGCTTTCCAAGTCGTGGTACCTCATTCCTGGCAGCAAGCTACCATGCGCTCTTGCACCTAGTGCTGCACTTGTCGTATGTCGTTTCCTATTTCTGATGGCGTGTCCATTGCTCCAAACAAGGACGAATGTCCATGAACACCCAGCTTTGTCTATCGTCCTGGCTATTCTTGCTGTAAGAAATAAAAAAGGGGGAAATGTCAGAATATGGTCCAAATGATGACATATGATAAACAAGGCCGTTGGGTTTAATTTGGTCTGTCCTGAGAGAATCCTGGGAAAGGGCTGCCCTGTGATATTTAATATGTGCTTGCTGGCGTCTATTTACATGTTTCTCTAACCCTGTTTTTCTAAATTCAAACAACCTTCCTCGGATGGATGCTTTCTCAGTTACATCCGTGTATAAAAGTACACTGAAACTAAAGAAAATTGTCTACAGCATTAGACTGTAGTCCACCCTGTTCTTAACGTCCTCAAATCCCAGGTCTTGCAGACAGATCTGCATAGGTCCACCAAGGCCCATAGTCATTGGTGCATCTGTCTTCTTAAGGTAGGTTCGGGACTTCAAGATTGAACAACAAAGTTTGTTGTGCTAACAAAGTCGTCTCCCTACTCCTGGGAACACAGTTTCTGTTCTTATCTTCCCTTGGCGGAATTAGCATTTACCTGTGGATTATTACTGCTAAATTGCCAATGGCCTTTACAGGTTCTCATTCAATAGTACTCCAGTGACATGTTAGAGCCAGTGACATAGAGCATGTTGTTTCTGAAAATGTATACTTTCTAGGAAGAGTCTTGAATGTGGGAACTATTTGCAGTTGGTGGTTGCTGGAGGAGGGAGTCACTTTTCTTTATGAAGTGGCCACTGGTAGGTTCCCCATACCTCAGTGGGTGACTCCATGCCCATGTGAACATAGACAACATCAATTGTACTCAGTGAGCTAAAAGAAATAGGACATGAAGTTAGAAGGAAGATGTGCTGGGCAGGCCGGAGGGAGGGGCATCCTGGAGGAAGCTGGGATGAGGGGTGGATATGACCAAGATACACTGTGTGTGTGTGAATTTGTTTTTTGAGACAATGTTTCTCTGTGCAGTCCTGGCTATCCTAAAACTCACTTCACTCTGTAGACCTGGCTGCCTCAACTCAGTGATTTGCCTGCCTCTGCCTCTCTGCCTCTGCCTCTGCCTCTGCCTCTGCCTCTGCCTCTGCCTCTGCCTCTGCCTCTGCCTCTGCCTCTGCCTCTGCCTCTGCCTCTG
This sequence comes from Rattus norvegicus, assembly GCF_021556685.1. Classification (NCBI taxonomy): domain Eukaryota; kingdom Metazoa; phylum Chordata; class Mammalia; order Rodentia; family Muridae; genus Rattus; species Rattus norvegicus. The sequence continues at coordinate 70,379,671 of NC_141544.1, forward strand.
CCTCTGCCTCTGCCTCTGCCTCTGCCTCTGCCTCTGCCTCTGCCTCTGCCTCTGCCTCTGCCTCTGCCTCTGCCTCTGCCTCTGCCTCTGCCTCTGCCTCTCTGCCTCTGCCTCTGCCTCTGCCTCTGCCTCTCTGCCTCTGCCTCTCTCTCTCTGCCTCTCTGCCTCTCTGCTCTCTCTCTCTGCCTCTCTCTCTCTCTCTCTGCCTCTCTCTCTGCCTCTCTCTCTGCCTCTCTCTCTCTGCCTCTCTCTCTGCCTCTCTCTCTGCCTCTCTGCCTCTCTGCCTCTGACTCTTTGCCTCTCTCTGCTTCTCTCTCCACTTCTCTCTGTTTCTCTGCCCCTCTGATCCTCTGCCTCTGTCTCTGTGGAGTACTGGCATTAAAGGTATGTGACGCCAGCACTACTGCCCATATATGAAATTTTCAAAGAATAAATAAAAATAAATTTTTTTCAACACATTTTGTGTCCTCTGCAATTACACTGTTGATAGTTATTGGGAAATGTTAGCTTATTTCCTTGCTATAGCAAACTCATTCTGAAAAGATTCATAGAAACCTGCTGGGCAATAGTAGCACATGGTTCTTTAATCCCAGCACATGGGAGGCAGAGACAGCTAGATCTCTGTAAGTTTCAGGTCAGTCTGGTCTATGGAGCAAGTTCCAGGACAGTCAGGGCTCCACAGAGAAATGGCAGTCAAGTTTAGCTATGCCTGTTTATTTACTACCGGATGTCATAGTGCCTCGTTAGATAGCGTTAGACATCTCACTTTAGAAACTGGTTCAGGATGGATTTAAATAATGCACACTTTAATGAAGCGTGCATCAAGGAGCCTGGAGGAAGCAACTGGGGAACTCTACTGGCTTGCCTTTCCTCCTTTCCCTTTTTACTCAAATCCTAACCTCGGCTTCACACATAAACCTCAACATTCTAAACTCTATCCCACGGCACTCATGCCCCACTCCAGGAAATCTCACCTCCATTTCTAGCCGTCTTCTCCTAAACCTCTTGTCTTTCTTAGTGCTTTCCTATCAGGTTATGAGTTGGTTCCGGTTACTTTCGTTTTACAAAACCGATTCAAATCGTAATCAAACTTTGTTAGTCAACATCCAACGGGCAGTATGTAGGCGTAGCACAATGCTACTCTCCTTTAATCCGAGCAGTTGGAAGGCAGAGGCCTGTGAATCTCTGAATTAGAAGACAGCCCGGTCTGGATAGTTCTAGGCCAGTCAGGGCTACACGGTTTAACTCTGCCTCGGAGCAAAAAATAAAAACTGCTGCTGACCATCACTTTTGTTAACTGATTATTTTATTTAATATATATGATATGTATCATGCACAGTGGAAATATAGTTATACAAGTGATTTTTAAAACAGTGTATGCACACATCGCTCAGTTTGAGAAATAGAACGTTGGTATAATATAGAAAAACCTCTCTATGTTCCTACCCAATGGCTTCCGTTTTCTTTCCCTCAAAGGTAGACATTTCTTTGACTTTTGCATTAATCAGTAGCTGTTCTAATTTAAAGCTGGGTCATCCACACACGTATCCCTACCTATATTAATGTAAAGAAGAAGAGCTGTATAGCAAGACCCAATCTTACCTCATAAAAAAGCCACTTTTCTTTGTACTATCACAAGGATCAGTGGTTCTCAACCTTCCAAACATTGGAGCCCTTTAATACAGTTCCTCAGGTCGAGGGTCACCCGCCAACCATCAATCATACAATTTATTGCTACTTCATACCTGTGATTTCGAAGCTTGATGTATTGTAGTGTAAATCGCTGTGTTTTCTGATGGTTTTAGGCACCCCCTGTGAAAGCGTTTCTTCGACCTACAGAGGGTTGGGAACCACGGACATAGAGGTTCTCCGAGAAATTGCACCTATCAGTGCCTGTGGGCCACGATTTGACTTCGGATTGCATGAGTATCTTTCCAGGGAAGTCGGTGTGCAGGGTCTGAAGTTGTCCAGGGAGGCACAAGGCTGTGGTATTTGGAGCAACTGACCAAAGTATAACTATTTGGTAAAACGATGCTTAGAGAATGGATTGTCTGACGCTTTCGATTCCTAAACCTTCTACAGCTGCCTCAGGCTTTCAGGGGCGATCCAGGAAACACTGCGGAGTGAAGCAGCAGAACACAAAGGAAGGAAACAGAAGCCATAGATCCGGTCCTGGCTCCTGGGAGAATTCTCTTCTCTGTGAAAAGAAAGGGAGGAGGCAGTGGGATCTGGGAGAAAATGCGCTCATCTAGATTCTTTCTTGGATGGGCCTGCTCCAGTCTGAACTGGTCAACGTGCAGAGCCAGTCCACACTGGCCATTCTAGAAACGGCCTTCGGCATCGTCTTGGCAGTTGTCTTCATTAGTCTGTCCCTGTTTTCCATTGCTTGCAGTCCACATTTTTTTGAGTACATATTATGTCACTTGTGTGTATGTGTTCATGGCTGACCCTTTGGCACGTTAGTGAACAATTGGTGCGCTCTTCTTTGGGAAAAACCAACTCTTTCACTCCCAGCTTTCTGCAGTTCCTTGTGTAGGGCTAAGGCCTCGTGGGGTTTTCCCCACCCAGTATGGCATGCCTACCAGGGTCAGCCTTGCTCAGTTCATACTTAGGTGGCCACAATGGGGAGACTTGCCCTGGCCTTAACTTAATCTTTATGGTTAAATGGCCAAAGTGTGTCCCACCATTTAAGTAAACTCAACAATGTCAAAAACTCTGATCTCCAACTGGTCTCTCCCAATTGTTTGAAAATTCTCAGACCTCCGGAATTCCTAAATCAGCAGGTAAAATTGAGCACTATACAAAAAGTCACAAACTTACAGTGGTTCAAATTAAGAATTTGGCCATTATGATAATGAATCTGTAATTTTAGTATTTAAGTAAATATATAAAACATCCCATACTTTAATACAAAGTAGACCATCTCTTGCATGATTTTACCCAGTTATAACTCAATACAAGTTCTCTGAGCATGTTTAATACAGCTAATCTGAGGTAGGAGGTTAGTTCATTAGCTGTATTAAATGCAGCTTTGGCACAACCTTATCAATAATGATGATTTTTTAATTTTATTTTTCTCGGATATTTTATATTTACATTTCCAATGTTATCCCCTTTCCTCAATCTCCCACACCCCTCCCCTTCCCCCTGCTTCTATGAGGATGCTCCCAGCATTCCACATTTTGTTTTATTTGTTTCTCAATAAAGGTTTTCTCAGGGGAGGGGTGACTTTAAGGACACATTGTATCTGAAAAGTATAGTTTGCTACTGGAGAGGAGCTGGTGATCAAGAATGTACACTTCTCATTGGCCTCCAGTGTCAGAGGCCTGTCAGTGTAGCTCAGGTTTCTCAGGTTTCTGAGGATTCCAGTGAAAGTCCAGTGGGTCCTTGGTTTTCCTGCACTGAGGCTTGGCTTTCTCAGTTTTATGAATCCTCTTTTTTCTTGTTTCATTGTTTCAAAGCCTACCAAATTTCCTTGCATTTGCCTTCTTTCTTGTCCTCTCTGTGTGCAATTCTTCTTTAATTTTGGTTAGGATAAAATTAAAGGATGTACAGATACACTCTAAAAAAAGATTTATGTATGTGAATGTTTTGCCTACATGTGTGTTTATGCATCACATGTGTGCCTGGTGCCCATGGAGGCCAAAAGAAGGTGTTAGATGCCCTAGAATTAGGATTAGGGACCTCTGTAAACTACGGGATCGGTGCACTTAAGTCCTGAGCTATCCCTCCCGGAATATGTGGTTCAAAATTATTAGTGGCATTTCCTGAGAAGTTTGGACGGAAGCTAATCACACTGACCATTAAGTCAAACACCTGGAAATTGAGGCAACAAAATTTCTAGGAGTTCCGGGCTACCCTGGACTACTTAATGACACCCTCTCATAAGATTAAAAACAAAACAAAACACGACAGTGTGAAGCTTCTAAACTCCTTAAAACTCTTCACAGGCTGAAATGTAAGTTAGAGAGCCGTACTTCAGGAAATTTTCAATCAGTAAAGAGTAAAATTACAACATGTAGAATGGCAGCTTGGCCTGTGGGACTCTGTGGGACTCTGTGGGACAGGATACATGGGGGGATCCCCCCAAGATTGTATTTGGTCCTGCAGTGCATACATGTTTTTTTTTACCTCCTATTTTTACTACCATTCTTTTGCCTCCAATTCCCAACCTCTTTCCTAAGTGGTCTGTGGGATTCCAGGTGAGCCATGAACAAAATTCCCTGAACTCCAAGTTCTCTGTATTTTCTGTGAAAATTCTCTAAACTCCCATGGCCTCCTGGCTTTCCTTCGAGGATCTTGTCCTCTCTGCAGGCCACTCAAGTTGTTTTCTCCAGTGTCACTGTGTTCCTGTCCCTGTTAGTGACACAATGCAGACTGATCCCCGGTAGAATGCAGTATGAGCATGTGCTGCTTCCAAGGTTAGGTCATAGAAAGCACTGGGGCTTCCATCCGGGTCTCTCGGGTGGTACATTCTGAGGAAGGCCACGGCCACAGCATGAGGACTCAAGCTGTCCTATGGAGAAGCCCTAGCAGAGAGGAACCTTCGACGCCCCAGACCAACAGCCAGTGCCAGGCTGACAGCCCTGTAAGTGAGACTCTTTGGAAGTGGATCTTCTGGGTTCAGGATCAGCCAGGGGGTTTGATGACTTGGAGCTGCCTGTGCTCACCTAGGGCAGTGCTGTGAGAGACCATGAGCCAGAACTTCCCACCTGTTCTCTGTCCATATCTCCGACCCATGGAAATTACAAGAGATAGTGAATGGCTGTTCTCACTCTGATACTGAGGCTTTGGGTGAAGTGTCATGCAATGATAGTCACCCAAGTGCCACCAAAGCCAGGAAGGGGCCGGTCTCTTTCTTTCCTTCCTTCTTCCTTTAAAGCCCAGCTTTGAAATTCATGACTAAGAACTATACTTCTCCTACTAGATCCATCCACCAGCTCATAGGTCACTTTCCTCTTTTTCTTTTCCCTTTTTGCTGATTTTGAGGCGTCAAATTCATTATGTAGCAAGGTCCAGCCGAGGCTGGCCTTGAACTCCCAGTCTTGCTCCCCTCACCTCCTTGCTGTGATTACTGGCACAAGCCTTCCTGCCTGGCCGAAGTTGCTTTTCCTATGGAAGAACCCGGGTCCTTGTTTATCATCTCCTCTCTCTTTGCTGTGTTACGCTTTCAATAATTCTTGTCTCAATTCCAGGCCACTGCTTTTCTTACTCTGCGTCTTAAATTGCCCCTCTAGCCAGTCACCTGCCTTATACTTAACATTGTAGCCGAAGCCTGTTACAATCCCAGTTCTAAGCACCTTTTCTTCTTCCAATTCGTTGCTTCTATTACCATCCGTCCTTGGAGCCTAAGGAGATGTTAACTGTTCACTGGAGCACTTTCCAGTCTCCTTTCCACTGTTTTCTATAAATGTTAATTTTAAGAGGGGTGTATCTCTCTCTCTCTCTCTCTCTCTCTCTCTCTCTCTCTCTCTCTCTCTGTGTGTGTGTGTGTGTGTGTGTGTGTGTGTGTGTGCGCAAGGTTGTGCATTTAAGTGCAATATTGGTGGAAGCCAACACCTCTCCAAACCCCTGGTATTTTAAATATAAGGAGGCAATGCTAGAAATCAGGCTGTGCCTCCCCACGGGGCTGTATCTAGTTCTGGTTGTTCTATTACTTGATGGCGTTGCTTTGTGAGTTTTATAGGTATACAAGAGAAACAAAATTTTACCAAATGCTTTGTTTGTTTGTTTGTTTTACCCCCCCCCCCTTTTCGTTTGTGAGACAAGGTCTCCCTGGTCTGGTCTTCAACTTCAGTGTGGTCAGGCTGGTCCCCAAGTCACAGTCTTCCTGCCTCCCTATCTTGGTTTATGGGCATGTATTATCGTCCTGCCTGTTTTATTAGATTTTATCGTATAGTTTAGTGAGGTCTAGTGCACTCATGTTGGAGAACAACTATCCTATCTGCAGAATACTATCTTCTGTCCAAACTGAAATTCTAGTCCCATCAAAGAATAACAAACCCTCTGCTTTTCAGGGCAGACCCGGGAATTAAGGCTCATCGCCGATTTCCTACTAAAGGGTGGTTAACGCCCTGGCTAACAAATTAGCCTTTTAAGGACTTCGCCACAGGCAATAGTCATTAATTGCCACCAGAGGACGCAAGGCGCTCGGGCTGCTGTGGAGGTGGGGATTCCGAGGGCCGGGGCCGGGAGCGCGCGTCGGGCACGCGCCTGGCTGGCTCTCTCCCGCCCCGGAGCTCTCAGGGACGCGCGTGCGGGGTGCCGCCGCGGGAGGGTGCCGCGATGGAGGGCGCTCTGACGGCCCGCCAGGTAAGCAGCCTCGAGGGACTGGCTCCCGAGAGGTGGCTTCGCCGGCAGTTTCCTCTGCATGGTTGTTTGAACCCGCTCCGATTATGATAATTAATTCCTCCCTTCCCTCCCCTCAGTACTCTTTGGCGTAATTCGAAAAGTTGTTACCAAGGAAACTGTTTCCTGTGTCTCCCGCGAGCCCGTTCCTGGCTAGGCGACGGAGTGTTAATTTGGTCCCCAAGATGCCCGAGTCCAGATGTCTCAGCCCCAGATCCTAGTGAGTCTGGTTCCATTGTGGTGATTTTGACTTGGTATTCCTCTTGCCAGCCTCCCTTCACCATCGGCCGTTGGTTAACAGGGCTCACAAAGTTTAAGTCCCCAGGCTCTCAACCAAGTGTTTGGTTTCAACTAGCACTGTCGTTTGTTGATTAGTACCTTATCTGATAATGGACAGTTAGTGTTTAGGGTGAAAGGCTTTTGTTGCCATGTTACTTGAATTTCTCAACACTATACTCCCTGTGTTCCGGTGGTCGTGTGTAGACATTTTTCTTTCAGAGAAGTATTTTAGTGTACTGAAGGATACGGCTCAAATAACTGTTGGATGAACAAATGAATGAATGCTTTGTTTCAACTGGCTGACAAATCATTACTATGAAATAGGATACTGGTGAGCTTTATACAACAATTGTCAGGCCGGGTTGTCCAGAATAAGACAGTGAACCTATTAGCCAAGTAAGGGGAGGGGGAACATTATCCCTTCTGTGGAATTAAGGAGACTAGTTAGTGTGAGTGACACAGCTAAGGCAGAACTGATGGTGCCACCCTCAAACCTTAACGGTGTGAAATGATGTGTCTATTACTGACATAATTGAGGTCCTGAGGGAGGGCAGGGAAGGCCTTCCAGAGCAAGGTGAAGAGCCTCCTGGGGCTTATATATAGATTGTGTGAGCCTGGCTGGTCAAGGAACCAAGGAGCCCAGGGATCTGCTTGTCTTCACCATCCCAAAACTGGGAGAACAAACATGCCAAGGTGCTGGGCCTTTGTGTGTGTTTGTATGTGTGTGTAGGTGGCCTCTGGGGGTGAATTCAGGTCCTCATGTTTCATGCTTTACCTACTGTGCTAGCTCCCCAGTACTACTTAATTGGATTTTCTCTTAAGGCCATTGTGCCCCCTCTGAGAGCTGAACCTTGAAATTGGTGAGGAAAAGTGAGAGTCCCATTGAAAACCTTGCTCAAAAGCTGAGTTATATTTTGACAAAGCTTTGCGCAGTGTAGGTCTACCTAGAGCTCTGAAGAGGACCAGGAGTGTCTGGTAGGGCTTGTCTTATGGATTTAGTGTGTGTGACCCTGCTTTATACTTCAGGTATCAGTGAAACAGGGGCAACTTCTCCGGCTGTGATCCTAGAATCTATAACATGCCCAGATGCGGCCGGTCGTGTGTCAGGGCATTTCACTGCTAGTGTCAAGAGGACTTCCTCAAGTTTCCAACAGATGTGCAAACCCTTTGGGCCTGCCCTGTACCAGGGACATCTGGTTACAGGGAAAAGCAGTAGTCCTCCACAGAACTCCAACACATGTAGCCATGTGGCTTGACGCTGTTCAAAGAGTATCCAAATGCCGGTCACTGTGCACTCAGTTAAACCCAAGTTCCATTTCGGGAAGGTAGAAAGTCCGAGAGAGGAATGACCCTTTTCCAGGACTGTGGCCTCTGTGTAACAGAGAGAGGGGGAAAAGGTCACGTCCTCACTCAGTAGTTGCATCATGAACCTAGATTTGCCTCAGTTGAGCTCTTGCCTGTAAAGTTTGCATTTGATAGTGCTGTGTCAGTGAGACAGGATCTAAACTAGGGAAGAGACAAGCCACTGGTTCTGACTGTGAAAGGCAGACAGAGGAGACATACCTAAAACGTGGGCAGTAACATTTCACAGGCCTAGTGTGACCATGAAGAATTTAAATGAGTACCATTCATTCATTCATTCGTGTGTGTGTGTGTGTGTGTGTGTGTGTGTGTGTGTGTGTGTGTGCTCTAGCCATGTTTGCATGTGTTGAAGTGAGAAGGCAACCTGTGAGGTTGGTTTTCCCCAGCAACCTCATGGTTTCTGGGTATTGAAGTCTTCAGGCTTGGCAATTAAATGTCCTTACCCACTGAACTATTCACCAGCCTAGGGCAGTGATGCTGATGGTCGAAGTTGAAGTGAATCGTGCCCAATAACCTTTGTTGCTTGTTTTGTGTTAATAAACACAGATCATGAGCCGTAACTAGTTTATACTGACTGAAGCCATGAATATTTGCTAGTGGATGTATTTCCAGCAAGTGTTGAAGCTGAGTCAGAAGCTATGTTACAGAGACACAAAAGTCAACATTTTCGTTAAGTTATTTTAATAACAGAGCTGGAGAGATGGCTTCGTGGGTAAGAGTACTTGCTGCTTTTGTGGAGGACTGGTGTTCAATTCCCGGCACCGACATGGTGACTCAAAACTATCTGTAACCCAGTTCCAGGGCAAAGAGGGCACCAGGCACCACATAGTACGCAGACACATATGTAGACATTAAACAAGGAACCACATAAGAAATTAGAGAAACAAGTCTGAAGATTTGGGAGAAGAGGGAATCATATAAAAATTACTTTAATAAATACTTTGTTTCTAACTGAGTCAAATTATAGACTTTTGTTTGTTCCTTCGCCCTGTATCTGGGTCTGTCGATCTTTGTGCTGGGTGTATTTCATGCAAAGCATTTCTTCCTTGCCCTATCCTCGTTTGTGAATCTTTCCCTCCAGAGAGCCACAAATCAGTGTCACCAGGGTTGGCGCCTTCCATGGTTACTTCACAGGATTAAGAAACCTGGGCTTAAGTTGGTCTACCGCCTGCTGCCCTGTGTGCTTTCCCCTGTAATTCCCAAGGAACCATCTTGCTGTAACAAAGGAAGAGGGACAGCCATAGTGATGTTCACGGGGCCTGGTGTGTCCTGATCTCTTGCTTGCTACCCATCATCCTTCCCATCCTCCCTCCAAAGACTTCTCCAAAGTGGTCGCACTCCCATTACATTGCATTTTAAAAGTGTTTAATTATTATTTTAAATTATCATTTAAATTATTGTTTAGCAGAACGCGGACCTCCAGACGCTAAGAACTTTGTGGTGTTTATTTTTGTATTTCCAGTACCAGCCACTACCTGGAAAATGGTAGCGGTTGGAAGAGGCTTGCTGCATGTATAAATGACAAACGGTAGGAAGCAAAACGTGGAAGCGAATTCCTGACTCTTGGGAGCATATATGTGTTTATAGTGTATGCACACGCGTAAGGGTCGATGCAGGGTGTCTTATCAGTCGCCCCCACCCTATATGTTGATAAAGGTCTCTGTTGAACATCGAGCTCACCAATTCAACAAGAGTCATTGGCCACGGAGCCCTAGGAGTCCACCTGTTACACCACTGTCTGCACCAGGCACAGGCACAACTTATGTGTGTGCTGCAGATTTGAACCTGGGTCCTCATCCCTTTCCGGGAAGCACTTTGCCAACTGAGTCATCTCTCCAGACACTGATTTCCATCTTCTAAGTGTTTAAATTCTTTATTTAGAAGTTCATTTACTGGACTGGCAGGATGGTTTAGTTCGCCTGACCATGTGAGTTCGAGCCTCGGGGCACACACGATGGACACACACAAATAAACAATGTAGGATGTTTATACAAAGAAAGGTTAAAAATGAATTTTAAGAGTAATTTATGGGGGTGAGGGCAAAAAAAAGAGTAATTTATATATTCAGAGCATGCTTTTCTTTCAAAATGTCATTTGTCAATAAGTAACTTAAGTTGTTGGCATTTATTTGCAGATAGTAAACGACGGGGATTCAAGTCTTGCCACGGAGCTACAGGGAGAGTTGGAGGAAAATTCTAGCCCGGCTGTGGATGAGAGTATAGTTTCAGCCAAAAAACAGGGACCAAGCACACACAATTGGAGCGGCGACTGGAGCTTTTGGGTATCTTTTAATCTTGAATACAAATTCTCTTTAATTCTACAACGGTTTATTTAATCCTTTGTGATTAGCTTCTAGATTTTATAAGATGTTGTGACTTCAGAGACCCAATGACATGTCTCATTGTTTTTCCTTTGGCCACTAGAAGGCGCTGTTGCCTGGTCGATGGCTTGCAACGGCTTGATTGTCTCCTCGTGAAAATACAAATTGGGTTGTGTGCTTAGTGTTACCAGCCGTATTGGAAAGAGGCTAACATCACATAAACCATGTTTCTAAGTCTTACTCAGAAACAAGCTATTTTATGTAATTTTCGTTCAAGAAATCAGTCCCTGTGGCAAGCACAGCTTAACAATGCATGCACTGCGGTAATGGCTACAAGATAGGTTTTTATGTTAGATCTTCAGGTCCATTTTAAGTGTAACTCAGTTATCCTTCCAGTTTCCCCACATAAAGAGACTACAACTTCCTGGTAGGCACATCGAGACTATAGAGTGTTCCAGAAGAACGTGTCTGTCACTGTGTGAATGCTAACATTTGTTATTTTAGTGGGCTCATTCCAAAGCCAGCAATTCCTATGAGGATTCTGGTATTTGATAGAAATACCATGCCTTATAACCAGAAGTGAGGTTTAAAGAGCATCACACAGCACCCATAATTCCAATGTTGCTTTATGAGAAACTAATCTTGGGTATTCTGTATCCTTGAGAATAGATGTTAAAGGACATGGTACCAACAGGTTATAAAGATTAGTGCACAGGCTGTCATCCTCTTGATAATTAAGAAGCCAGCGCATGGCTGTTACTGACTCTTCACACAGCCAGCAAACTCTTACTTCCTAGTAGTAAAAGAATTAACCTCATAAGGTTATTTTTTTTTATTTTTGGTTAGCCATAACCTAAGGAAAATATGTTATTGGCAAGAAAGATACTAAAATAATAGAAACAAAAATCATGGTATTTGTATCAACCATATCATTCTTGGTCACTTAGAAAAAAAAATCTATATATCCTTCAGAAACTTTTGCGGGTGGGGGTGGGGAGATAGCATTCTGTGTGGTCCAGGCTGGCCTCCCATTTGCTACGCACCTAAGGTTAGCCTTGGGCTCCTGAGCCTTAGTTCCCCCCCCCCTTTATTGAAAACAGATTTTTCCCCTTACATAATATATCCCGATTGTGGATCCCCCTCCCTCTACTTCTGTCAGTCCCTCTCCACCTCTCTCCTGTCTGAGTCCACTTCCTTTTGTCTCTCATTAGAAAAGAACAGGCTTCTAAGGGATAATAACAAAATATAACAGAATAAAATATAGTAAGAGAAATAAAGAACTATCATGTTGAAGTTGGACAAGACAAACCAACAGAAGAAAAGGAGCCCGAGAGAAGGCACAAGAATCAGAGCCCCACTTGCTCACACACTTGGGAGTCCCATAAAAACACTAAACAGGAAGCCATAATACACACACAGGGGTCCTACATATTACACGGCTGCAGACCCTGCAGGCTCTGTGCTTCTGCCTCAGTCTCTGTGGGCTCATATGAGTTTGGTCATGTTGCCTTAGAGGGCCTCGCTTGCTTGGTGTCCTCTATCCTCTCTGCCTCTTCTTCCCTGGGGTTCCCTGAGCTCCCAGAGGTGGAGGGAATTTGATGGGGAGAATCCCATTTAGCGTAAGCGTTCCAGGGTCTCTCCTTTTCTGTGTCTCCGTGTCCGTCTTCGCTTATTTTTGCAGCCAATATTATAAGTTAAGGAACCGTTATAGCCCCAAGGGTTAAGTGGCTATGGCTACTCTCGGATGACTTAAAGCAAGGCAGACCAAAGGAAAGAGCAACAGAATAAGACTTTAAAACAAAGGGTGAATCGTGTGTGCACCAGATGCTTGCTTCTGAAGGTGTAGGAGGGACAGCAGAACTGTCGCCATCTATGACCCGGATAAAATACAGCATCTTGGGCCCAATGATTGGATTGAGGCATTTACTTTTTACAAGACGTCTAGACGATTTACATGTTTTAAAATTTGAAAAGCACACGTTGAAAGCGTCAAAGGTCTTCATTGCCTCTGTTTAGGACTCTAAGATAATTTTCACGGTTTTAGGAATTTCTGTATAAATTCACACAGAATGACCTTAAAGATCAGAATGACATCTCGAGAATTTGAGAGACTTTCCCAGAAGTGAAGGAACCTCTGGGACTAACCCAAACGCCAGAACATTCTAGACCAGAGAAACAAACATTAAAGGCCCTGCTCAGATTAACCAGAGTTCCGGCGGACGCGGCTGTGAACGTGATGACTCTCTTCCTCTTCACCTGCAGTTTCTTCATATGCTTTTGCCATATTTTAATAAGCTTACATACGTTGATGAGATCATCGAAGATACAATAACTGCCCGATAAAGATACCCGAGAAGCATCAAGGAATGCCAGGTAACATCGCCACTCGGGCTGCCTAATTCAAGGACCCAACGTCCGTGTAGTTAAATGACCCCTTGGGCATCGTTGTCTGATTTCATCATTGTGCAGCCACCATGAAGTGTACTAACACAGATACACATGATGTCGCATCCTTCATCCACCGTCCATAGATGTGCATGCTGTACCTTCGCATGACTGGCAGATTTATCTGCAGCAGCATTGCCACAGATGGGTGAGCAATGTGTTGCCCCATGACGTTGACTGGTGCAGCAATGCTAGGTGTCGTTTTAGCTTCCTGTGATCGCATGGAGCCACCCCAGTGCGTATGTCTGGAGGCTTTCTGAGTGGGGAGGGTTGGAGAGAAGAGTGGGGTTAAGTATCTCAGTATATAGTCTACTTTAAAGAAATTCAATAGTCCACTGTTGAAGATATTCGTTATGCAACATACAGTTGTACCGTAACCAAGAGAAATGACGTTTAGGAAGTCTGGACGAAAATTTATTTCCACTTTAATCCCTCCTGCGTCCACCATAGACTCTTCCATGATGCTGGTGTTTCTTTTCTCCATTATCCTGCTGCTAATGTCAGAAAATCAGTACAATACAATAAAAAGGCAGAGTTCACAGAATTCAAACTCCACACCAGGACGACCCGGCAGCCTAACCGGGACGCCCTCACGAGGCACGAAGTGTGGCATTTAACCAAAATCAAGGATGCCAGGGCCATTTCACAGCCAAGGAACCGAGAGCTGTGTCCTTTTTCACTTTACAAAGATTCCGTCCGTCTGTCTCTATAAAAATACAACGCTAACCAGCGTCTCTTATTTGAATTTCTTTTTGTAATGAAAGTAACACCCAGGCCCTAGTGCACGTTAGGGCTGAGCTTCACATCTCGGCTCCTGTTCACAGTTCATGGGCCGGTTGGCTCAGGCAAAAGTAGATGAAGTGTCTGGTTTCGTGTGGCATCGAAGCTACCAAAATGTCTTTGCAGGATGCAGTGCCAGGTAGGGTTGAACTTCTTTTGGTTTTTTTTGTTTGTTTGTTTGTTTTGTTTTTTTGGTTCTTTTCTCTTTTCCGGAGCTGGGGACCGAACCCAGGGCCTTGCGCTTCCTAGGCAAGCGCTCTGCCACTGAGCCAAATCCCCAACCCATAGGGTTGAACTTCTTGTCAAGCTCCTTGTCATGGGCTGTCTGGTCCCTCCCTCTCGCCCTCCTTTTAATTCCAGGGATCTAACCCATGGACTCTTGAATGCAGAGTAAATGCCCCACCACTGGACTAGACCCCCAGGCTGCAGTGCACTCTGTGTTGTCTTAGTGTGTCTCTAACTCCCAACTAGAGTCCTGACCTGCTGCTTCTCCTCGCTTGATCTGCGTTTTTTATCTCACCCTTCAGTCCCACAGGGTTACTAGGGATGCATAACTAGTGCAGGTCTCAGGGGTGTGGAGGGACCAGGCTTCCTGACACCCTATGTGCCATGGGAAGAGCTGCTGTCATCACCAAAGCGCAGCTCCTGGAAGGTGTCTGATAAACAGCTCACAAACTTCTTAAAGCAATGAAGAGTAATTCATCCGGCCAGCTATGCCGCAGTAGTGGACTTGGAGAGCAGAGTGATGCAACTGAGTGAATTAGCTTGAAAATAAAACCCTGGGAATAAAATAGCACCGGCCCTGCCCCTGGCTTTGCTGTATAGTGATCTAGGGTGCCCTACAGCCCACCTGACTTCAGTGGAATCACTTGTAAAATAGAGATTGAGTCCCAGACCGACAATATAGGTCAGTCTGAATGGTATGCGGTTAGGTAGATGTGCTAATATTTGTCTTTCTTGAAGACTGCTTAAATGCAGGGTATTGGTATGATTAAGTCTCCATAGTTGCCAATAGTGAGAACTATCTCTTCAGGTTACCTACTTACCTCTTGTTATCAAAGCTAGGAGATATATATATATATATATATATATATATATATATATATATATATATATCCATGTGAGAGAGAGAGAGAGAAAACTTATTTATTTGTATAAATTGCAATCTTTAATCCCAGACTATGAGAAATGACTTTCATTGCCAACTTTTATACCTCATGAAGCCAAAAATTATAACAAGTGAAACTGAAAATATCATTAATGGCAAATAATTATTTATGCTTTTTTGTTTTTTTCCTGTTAGTAAAAAGTACACGGCGAAAGAAAAAAAGGTAGTTTTTTTTTTTTTTTCTTACCAACTGGAATACTGATACACTCTAGGTGGATTAAAACCCCAGAGGCCAAGCAGGCAGCTCTGCGACAGGTCTGTTTGTTCAGTTAGCTCTCCTAGTGATGTGCAGTAGCCACTAGTGGGAGTAGGAAGGGGCCTCTGGGATTTCGTGTTGTGTGTGTTTAGAAGATGACTTAACTGGATTGTTAGATGCAGTAGTTCTTTGAACGGGGTGTTGATCATTGTTGACAGAACATGGCTGTCCTGTCTTTCATTGATATTCTGTTAAGTTCCTCTTAGAAAATGTTTGTCAACTGTAAACTCATTTCCTTCGTAGCTGGCTTAATTGATGATTTTATTTTATTTTATTTTTTTCTTTTCTTTTTTTCAGAGCTGGGGACCGAACCCAGGGCCTTGCACTTGCTAGGCAAGCACTCTACCACTGAGCTAAATCCCCAACCCCGATGATTTGATTTTAAAAGTGAACAAATTATAGTTTTTCTGAACTTTGTAACTAAAATTAAAGACTATATATTCTCCTCCAATCACTGTGATTTTTAAAAATCCTAACATAGAATAGGGTTGACATAAATCTTAAATATTTGATTTAGAAAGTAAACAGAAAAAGAAGATGAAGTAGGAGAATTTTTAAAGTGCTTAGAATTCAAATTAATCATGCCCTTCTATCCCTTTGCTCTAAAACCCTAAGAATAAAACATACACACTTTGAAACACTATACTCAAACAACGATTAGCATAGAGAAAGTTTTAAACCAACTTCTGGGTCACAGTCCAGTTTTCATTGTCCAGGGAACCAGACGTCAGACATTCCATGGTTTCTCACCGTGTTATGTCTTACATTACTCACAGCTAAGCTGTTCTACTTAAAAGTGGGGAGAAACCTCACTGCAGGCCCGATGTGCAGGCACACGTAGGGTTAATTAAAGCTATACTATGCATTCTGTCAGAAGAGGCCAAAGAGGCCACTGAGGATTAATTAGTGTGTTTGTGATGTGCTCCGGCAGAAGTTTGGAGAAAAGCTGCCCTGTAGTGCCATCGTCTTCCAGGGCAAGTGCAGCCCATGTTTATTCAAACCTATAAGGTCTGTGCTGCATCTTACTATGATGGCTTTAAGATTTATTTATTTATTATATATAGGTACACTGAAGCTGTCTTCAGACACACCAGGAGAGGGCATTGGATCCCATTACAGATGGTTGTGAGCCACCATGTGGTTGCTGGGAATTGAACTCAGGACCTCTGGAAGGGCAGTCAGTGCTCTTAACCACTGAGCCATCTCTCCAGCCCACTATGATGGCTTTAAAAAAGGAAGTTTGCCTTCAGAACCATCATTCAATTATATTTGAAATGTTTATGTATATATAATATATATTAAGCACTGTTTTATAAATTGAGGAACTATCATCTAACATTTTTAGATTTAACTATAAAGAAAGGCAGTAGGAGGAGGGGAATGTTCAAATTAAATGAACATTTTAGTAAAACCATCAAGAGATGTGGAAAACAGTGCTGTAAACTCTGTGTGTACGTGCGCATGCACACGTGTGTGTGTGTGTGTGTGTGTGTGTGTGTGTGTGTTGTATGCATACACGTGTTGGTGCGCACAGGTGTGAGGGCCAGCGGTTGGTGCTGGATGGTTTTCCGTGTTAGTATATGTATTTAGATTTAAGTCACATTTTTGAGGTTTATTTGTGTTTATTTTATGTGTATGGATGTCTTGCCTGCTTTCATATCTGTGTATACAGTGACAGAGGAAGACAGAAGAGGGCATCAGATCCCACGGAACTGAGTTTTAGAGGGTTGTAAGTCACCGCAAGGGTACTGGGAATCGAACCCTGTTCCAGAACACTAGCCCCAGAGTCTTAACTGCTGACTGGTCTTTCTAGCCCAGATTTAACTTTTTTTTTTTATTCCATGTATTTTGTATATGTGGACATGTACATGTTTGGGCACGTATGCCAGGGAGTAAAGGATTAAATTGTGCGAGTCTACTCTATGTGGGTCCTGGGGGTCAAACTCAGATCATCAAACTTGGTGGCAAGTGCCTTTACCCCCTAAACCATCCTGCTGGCCCTCCCTTCTTTATCTTTAGAGACAGCGTCTCTGGTTGAACCTGGAGCTCACTGTTTTTGCTAGACCACCTCAGGATCTGCCATTCTTTTCCCTTGTCCTCCAAAGTTGAGGTTACACATGTGTGCCGTTGTGCCTGGCTTCCTATATATGAACTGTGTGTGCGCTTGTACAGTACACATTCCCTCTGAGCCATTTCCCCATCCCTGTGACAGACATGTTCATAATGCTTATCTGGGATTATACAATAACAAAGAGGAAGAATGAAGTGATTACATAGGCATTCGAGCTAATGCCAAGGCAGCCCTGGCACAGGATGGGAGATGATCCCTCGAACTTATATGGATTAGGACCAAGAATGCTTCATAAAGCCATGACTCTTAAAGACTTGTACTATCTGTGAAATGTTGGCAAGGAGAAAAATCTACCTACATCTCCAAACTAAAGACAAGGAAACTCGTCTAGCTAAACTGGGCTCATATGGCATGGGAGTGAGTTTCTCCCGAGAATTTGGGGATTGAGTATTATTATACTCTATTAGTGAGCAGAAGGAAACTCAACAAATGACATACCTGGGTTCTAAAACTTACAGAATACAGCTAATGGAGTATCAGGGGAGTAGCTCAGCGGAGAGCACTGCCTTGCTCCCTGTGCAAGGCCTCAGATTTGCTATATAGACTTGAAAAAAAAAACCTCTAAGTAAGGACTTAAGAGGAATAGATAAAAATAATATAAATGAGCAGTAATGTTTCAGATGCCACACGAATTTGAAAAACAGCAAATACAAGGACTATTGAAAATTGAAGCTGAAGAAAGAGAAGTAGAAATACTAAATAAATAAACATCTATGAGCAATACACATAATATTTATTTAATATTATATACATCAGATTGTACCACTGAGAGTGTGAAAGAAAACGGTAGCAGATGTAAGGGAACCATCAGCATCAGGAAACAGCAGCTTCCGACACAAGGGGACAAAAGATCCATCTGCTAGGCATGGGAAGGGATTTCAGAAGCTGGACACAGAGGATGAGCAGGGTAGAGAACATGCATCAAATCTCCTGTTCCTGAAGGGAGGCGAGAGCCGGGGTTGGGGGTGTTCAGTGAACCTCTCACGGGATAACTTAAAGACTATGCAAACAGAGCCGTCATTACGTTCGCAGTGGTAAACGTTGAGAGCAAATGAGTGAACATGTACATTGTCTTGCTCACCATCACGTTCTAAGCCGGTGGGCCCCAACCCTCCTGATGCTGTGACCCTTTAATACAGTTCCTCGTGTTGTGGTGACCCCCAGCCATAAAATCATTTTCATTGCTACTTTATAACTGTCACTTTGCTGCCGAGAGGTACCTCAGTTCCTAAGACCGTCGTCAGAAGTATAGGTTCTCCAATGGTCGCAATCCACAGGCTGAGAACTGCTGTTCTAAGTGAACCAGACTGTATCCCAATCACCCTAGAATTTAGAGTGAAGGAGAAGTGACTTTAGCTAGGAGGCCTGAGCAAAGCTGCACTGTGAAGGCCTGTAGTGGTGGAGGAATGGAGAAGGGAGAGGGGAAGTGGGAAGGAAGGAGAGAGAGGAGGGAGGGGGAGGATGGAGGAGGGAGAGGGAGGAGGGAGAGGGAGGGGGAAGGCGGAGGGGGAAGGGGGAAGGAAGGAGACAGAGGAGGGAGGAAGGAGGGTGAGGGAGGAAGAAGGAGGGGAAGAGAGAGTGTGAGAGTGAGAGAAAGAGAGGCAGGGGAGGGAGTAGGCCCCATGCTCAGGTGGGGTTGACCCGCTCAAAACTGTCGTGGGTTATGGACCAGAGAAGACTACTCAGACATGTCTTTTTTAGACAGTCATTGACTGCATGAGTGTGTGGGATCCCAGTGTCTCCCCAAGCCTTGCTCAAGTTGAGCTTTTAAGCACACAAAATGGGCTGACATACTTCAATGAACAGGAACAGCTAGCCAGAAGAACTACAGAAGCCACTGAGAGACATTCTCGGAACTGTGGACTTTGATGGATTAGACCTTTGTTTCTGTTTTGCCAGGTGGTGCTGTCTACGCGCTGAGTTTTATAACCCGAATGATATTTCCATCATAGAGTCAGTTGTGCTAAGGTCTGGGGGCCTGTTTAAAAAACAAACAAACAAACAAACAAACAAACAAACAAAACCAGACTCCAAGGTTTTTGGGTGCACTTGTTTTATTTTGTCTTAGTACTTTTTCTTTCTTTTGTTTTTTTGTTTGTTTGTTTATGTGTTATTTTGAAAGAAAAAGAAGAAGAAGAAGTTGGGTGAGTAGGGAAGTGGAGAGGATCTGGAAGGAGGAAATGGGGAGAGAAAATGAATAAGACCAAAATATACTGTATGAAAAAATTGATAGAAAATTAAATTTCTTTTGGTTGGAAACATGGCTAATAAATCATGTGTTAGCTTACTTTGTATAGCTATAATGAGACCACGGACAGGCTAATTTATAAAAAGAGAAAAAGTATTTCTCAGTTCCAGAGCTTTGGAGGGTCTGTAGTCTATGAAGCTACAGTGGAGAGCCCTGATTATCTTGTGTTTGACTTCTCTCTTCTGTCACCCGGTGTCCAGGCAGAACAGGAGAGCAAAGGAGGCCAAACTTGTTTCATAAGAAGTCAACTGTCTTGTAATTAACCTACTTCCATGACAACAATGCCAGTGTCCTCTCAGACACTATTGTCCTGGAGAAGGAGGGCATTTTTGTTTGCTTGTTTAGTAAGTACTGGGCATTGAACCCAGTTTGTCAGGTATACTAAGTAAATATTGCAGCATGAAATTGTATCCCCAGCCTTGGAAATTAATTTGTCCCCCGCCCCCCCCTCTCTGCGTCTGTTTGTCTGTCTGTCTCTGTGTGTCTCTGTGCATGCATGCACACGTGCGTAAAAATCTTATCTATAACTTAAGCAGGCCTGGAATCACTAGATATCTCAAGAATCAGACTTGTGATGATCCTCCTGCCTTGGCCTTTCAAGTACTGGGATTGTGGGTGTGAGGCACTACTCCGGGCTGCAGATTAAGTTTCTAAAATTTGTAATTTGAGGTACTGATTAAAACCATTATAGCAACACAGTGGAAGAAATCTCCAAACCTTGATGGTTTCACTGAGAAGTCCTGAAGATCTCAGTCTAATCACTCAATTCTAGTTCTGCATAATCTTTTCCAATATTTAGATTTACAAAGAGTGAATCTCAATTTATTGTATTACTCAAGTCTTTCACCATGACAGTATTTTATAAACCATAGGTACTTTGTGCATTCCCTTTTTGAAGTTGAGGGACTTCCTTTGTATTCCCGATTTGGGAATAGTTTATTTGTTTGTTTGTTTGCTTCAATTACAAGTAGACATTGAATTATCTAAAATGTTAGTTCTATATCAAGTGAAGTGATATGATTTTTTATTCCTTTTTTTTTTTAAGCTGATCTCATTGATTAACTTTTGCCTACTAAGCCAGCCATGGCTCCCTGGGTCATGTTGTGTTATTTGTTTTCTACATTGCTGAAAGGTATTCGATCACACTTTAAGAGTTTTGGCATCTGTATTCCAGAGGACATTTTTTCTACCACTTTCTGTCTTTGTAATGTTTTTATCTAGTTTTGATATTAGAGTAATATTTGTTTTACACAAGGAATTGAGATGTGTTCTCTACTAACTTAATATTCCGAAAGAAACCGCGCAGAACTGGAATTGAGTTTTTAAACATTCAAGCCTCCTCCAGTGAAGCCGTCTAGTCTTGGAGATTTCTGTCCTGGGAAATTTGAAACCATAAATTCCGTTTCCTCGGAGATCGTGGGCCAACTTAAATGAACTGTTTCGTACTGAGTGAGCTAGAGTGGCTGTACATTTTGAGGAGCCAGGGTGTTCTCCAAGATAGCACATTTGTCTGTGTAGAGGCATGTGGAGCCCCCTTATTTCCTTTGAGATCTGTGGTATCTACAGCGCTGTCTTCTGTTTAATTATTAGTGACAATAATTCATATCCTGTCTCCCTTTTGCTCTTCTTCATCAGTCTTGCTGAATGCTAGCCCACTTAGTTGTTATAAAATAATGATCTCTCTCTCATTTATATGTTTGATTGTTTTGCGTTCCAATTTAAAAAAATAATTTACTCTTCTTTATTACATTTTTTTTAACTTTAAAAAATGGGTTTTTCCTGTTCTGAGTTCTTGAGTATGGCATTTAGAGTATTCCAGACATTTGCTTGCTCCCAGTTTCATCCTAACCTCTGTTGTGTAGTCTGATTGCATGAATACACAGACTGACAGACAGACATTTATTGTCTATTGCTCCTGTTTCTTGTTATTTTTGTTTCCTTACTCTATTTATCTCTGTGTTAAATATTTTAGGCAATTATTTTAATTTTTATTCAAAATATTTTAAGGTATAGACAAGTATGTGTGCAAGAATGTGTGTGTTTGTGTGTGTGAGTGTGTATAGGCCAGGGTTACCTGTTTGTGTGTGTGTGTGTGTGTGTGTGTGTCTTTGTGGTTTGTGTCTGTGTGTGTTCATGTGTGTAGGCCAGGGTTACTGTTCGTGTGTGTACATGTGTGTGTGTCAGTGTGTGTGTGTGTGTGTGTATGTGTGTGTATGTGTCTGTGTGTGTGTCTGTGTGTGTGAGTGTGTGTGTGAGTGTGAGTGTGAGTGTGTGTGAGTGTGAGTGTGTGTGTGAGTGTGTGTATGTATGTGTGTGTGTCTGTGTGTGTATGTGTGTGTGAGTGTGTGTGTGAGTGTGAGTGTGTGTGTGAGTGTGTGTGTGAGTGTGTGTGTATGTATGTGTGAGAGTATGTGTGTGTGTCTGTGTGTGTATGTATGTGTGTGTGAGTATGTGTGTGTGTCTGTGTGTGTGTGTGTGTGGGAGTGTGTGTGAGTGGGAGTGTGTGTGTGAGTGTGAGTGTGTGTGTGAGTGTGTGTGTATGTATGTGTGTGAGTATGTGTGTG
The DNA here is from genome assembly GCF_021556685.1 of Rattus norvegicus. NCBI lineage: Eukaryota > Metazoa > Chordata > Mammalia > Rodentia > Muridae > Rattus > Rattus norvegicus. The sequence continues at coordinate 70,401,572 of NC_141544.1, forward strand.
TGTCTGTGTGTGTATGTATGTGTGTGTGAGTATGTGTGTGTGTCTGTGTGTGTGTGGGAGTGTGTGGGAGTGGGAGTGTGTGTGTGAGTGGGAGTGTGTGTATGAATGTGTGTGTGAGTATGTGTGTGTGAGTGTGAGTGTGTGTATGTATGTGTGTGTAAGTATGTGAGTGTGAGTGTGTGAGTGTGAGTGTGTGTGTGTGTGTGTGTGTGTGTGTGTGTGTGTGTGTAGGCCCAGGCAGGGTCTGTTCTCTCCTTCCACCAATTTGGGGTTCGGATATTGAGTCAAATCATCAAGCTGGGAAGCAAATACCTTTGCCCCCTGTTCAAGTGTTCTGTTGCTTTGACAAATAGCACGAACAGAGTCAGCTTAGGGCGGAAAGGCTTTACTTGGCTTCTTCTTCCGGGTAACAATATATCATCAAGGGCAGTCAGCCCAGGAACTCCTGTAGGAAGTCAAAGCAGCAACCATGAAAGAGGACAGTTTGCTGTCTTGCCCACTTTCTTCCACGCCACAGGACCAACTGCCTGAGAACGGTGCCGCCCACGGTGGGCTGGGCCCTCCTGCATAAATTAATAATCAAGCCAGTCCCTCACAGACAGGCCCACAGGCCAATCCGACCGAGGCAATTCCTCCATCGAGGCTTTTGTCTCAGATGGCTCTGAGCTGTCAAGTTGACAGTCGAAGCTAGGACAGCCGGGACCCATCATCTCGTAGGCCCTTAAGTTCACCAAGTATGGTTTCCTTTTCTTCTTTGAACATTTGGGGGATAAATTCTTTGATGTCTCAGGCTCTTAAATCCATTGCCTGAGGTCCACCAAGGATTGTTTTTATTACCTATTTTTTTTTTTTTTGGATGATTCGAATGGTTTGTGTGCTAGTGATTCTGTGGATTAGAGGTTATCTCCGGCAGGGTTTCAGGTTCCTGCATCCCACTACAAAGAATTCACCAGAGACAGTTAGACAGTAGCAAGCAAAACGAGAGAACTTATTCAGAAAGATGAGCTAACTTGCAACGGAGGCAAGCTAGGGCCGGCTTTGCTGTTTCCCAACGGATCTGGTCTTCTCTGTGCACAATTTGTCTGTCAGGTGTCGTTCTCTGTAGAACTTGACAGGGTGCATGTCTTAATGTGCATTACTGTCTTAACCTGACACCCAGGGTGAGACTTGTTACTACTTTGAGCCATGGGTGGTTTTCCCATGCTCTGCACCTGGCATGGGCTCATCTGGGTTTGCTGGGAATTCCAGCCTTCCTCTTTGCAGAGCGCTTTCTCCATATGCCACTTTTGTAAGCCTTGCCGCTGTGCCGCCATACTTTCCAGGCCTTGATCTCCGCTCTCCCCACCTGCTTGATTTTGTTTGTTTGCTTAGGAACTTGCTTAGAGTAAATCTGGGTCCGTCCTGTAACACATGGGAACGGATATCTCTGCTGGATTTATCATTGCTTTTCTTTTCTCCTTAAGGCTGACTTTTGAGGAGTCACCCTCTATATTATTGACAAGTGATTGCTAAATATCAAACACAAAGACCCAGAAGGGCTCTCCGACAGATTTATGTACATTAGCTAACGTGCTCTTCTCCTTTGACCCCGCCCCTCACACTCTCCCCTCTTGAGGGTCCAGGCAGAAACATGGAAGTAGTTTAGTCTGTCTCCTGGCCGCTCCCGTGTCTTCAGCTTTGTTTGGTAGGAGCACATGGATGGTGTCAAGCCCACATGGCGTCCCTTCCTTGGAGATCCATCTGCCAAAGTCCTTGCTAGTCTGCTGCTTGGCTTGCTCCAGGTGGGCCCATGCTTTCAGACTGCCCAGATGACTTTAGGACTTCCCCCCCTTTACTACTAAACACAGCTTTTCTGCTTTCTCTCCACCAGCCCAGCCTCCTTTGTCAACACAGCTCCTAGCTTCCACAGCGCACCCCGTGCTCACAGAAGCGGCACACAAATGGCTTCTGAAATGTTCATGGCTCTTTCCTATAAGGACATAATATTGACAGAAAGGATGTGACTTTCAAGTTTCATTTCATAGATGCTTTCTAAGCGGTTACAAGTGTAAGTAAACAGAAACCTCGTCTTTCTGTTTCAGATCTCGAGCTCCACCTACAAAGACAGGAACGAGGAATACAGGCAGCAGTTCACACACCTGCCCGACTCCGAAAAGCTGATAGCAGGTACTCAGCCGACAAACAGACATGACGGGACAGAAGACAGCATGGAGAGAGAGCTTAGGTCTTCATGCTAGACAGGGACTGCTTCGTAAGGAAAACAGGGTCCCATTTTATAGTTAGACGAGCTTAAGCCACATGTAACCAGGGGAACAGCGATTTCTGACCTATGAGATATTCCGTACTAAGAAGAAGTGTGTGCTCCTGGTTTCTTCCTGCCTCTCTACATAAGGCGCTGAAAGGAACATTTAGATTCGATAGTCATCGTAGGTAGCTTTTCTGAGAAAAATACATTCTTAGGGGCTGGAGCGATGGCTCAGCAGTTAAGAGCACTGACTGCTTTTCCAGAGATCCTGAGTTCAATTCCCAGCAACCACATGGTGACTCACAACCATCTGTAATGGGATCTGATGCCCTCTTCTGGTGCATCTAAAGATAGCTACAGTATACTCATATAGATAAAGTAAATAAATCTTTAAAAAAAAAATACACTCTTCAACAAGTGCACTAATAGATCAATTTAATAAGAAGGTTCTAGGAATAAATTTAGGTCTAAGTCATTGTTCGTGTTCTGGTTCATGCAGAATTTTTATATGTGCTAGGCTTTCCGGTAACAAACTTAGTCACTTTTGTAACAAAAATGCTTTATTGCGTATCTGTTTTTGTACACACATGTACAGGCATGTACATGTAAGCATGTAGGAGTGCATGTGTGTGGAGGCCAGGGGTCATTGCTGAATACCTTCCAAATCAGCTCACCTTATGTTTTGAGACTGGGTCTCTCATTGAACCTGAAGCTTCCCCACTGGCTACATCCCTCCTGTATTCTTCCACAGGGCTGAGATTCCAAGTACACTACCATGCTCAGCTTTACATTTTTTTAAATTTAATTTTATTTAATTATTTTTCTGTATATAGTTGTTTTGCCTGCAAGTTTATTGTGATGTATGTTTATGCAGTGCCTTCTAAGGCCAGAAGAGGGCGTCAGATCCTTTAAGACTGAAGTTGCAGGTGGTCGTGAGCCACCGTGTGGATGCTGGAGCTCGAACCTGCGTTCTCTGGAAGAGCAGCCAGTGCTCTTAACCACTAAGCTATTGCTCCAGGCCCCACATCCAGATTTTGATATGGCTTCTGGGAAATGAAATCAGGTCTTATGTATCCAGGTTGGCCTTGAACTCATTCTATCTGGAGATAACCGTGGGCTCGTGATCCTCCTGTCTCAACCTCCCAATGCTGTGATTATAGACGTATGTCACCACACCCAGCAGAAGCAATATATTTTTATAATAAAAATTTCAAGTACGAAACTGTGGGGAAAGTGGTGGTGGGTACAGGAGGATTGGGAGGGAAAGGAGAGCCAGTTGTCTTTTTGTTGTGGTGGAAGGCTAAGTGTTAATTGTTAAAACAATTACAGCCTCTTGTAATTGTAATTGCACGTGTTTCAAATGTTCTTGCTAGCCTCCCACTTAAAACAGAAGGCTTTCCACAGAAACAGTTCTAAAATGTATCCTGTTGGTTCTTATGTTTTTGTTTTGTTGAGACAGGGTCTTTCTATGTGGCCCCTGCTGTCCTGCCACTTTCTATGTAGATCAGCTGGCCTCAAACTTGGAGCTTTCCTCCTAACCTCTGCCTTCTAAGCTCTAGGATTATAGGTGTGTTATCACCACCCCCTGGTGATTTTTATCCTTTCTCTCTTTTTTTTTAAAAAGATGTCATTACAGATGGTTGTGAGCCATCATGTGGTTGCTGGGAATTGAACTCACGACCTTTGGAAGAGCAGTCAGTGCTCTTAACCGCTGAGCCATCTCTCCAGCCCTGATTTTTATCCTTTCAAAAGATACTAATTTCATTGTATAGTGAAATACACGTGAGAGCCACCCAGGAGAATGGGGAGAAAAGAGTTGATTCTTCTATCTGCATAATTTGGCAAATATTTTGTCTTTTATACTTTTTTCAGTGTGCATGTTTGTTTTTAAAAACTTACATATTTGTATCTGTTTTCCTGACTGGCACAGTAAATATGTTTAACGTAGACATTTTAGAACCTGATATAAATGAAAAATGGCTGTACAGGGAACATTATCGGGGTGTTGGAATGGTTCTGTATGGTATTTTGGTGGTGGTTACATGACTGTTCGTTGGCCACATCTTTATGAAGGAATTTCATTGCTTAAAATATTTAGAAATAACCAAGGTCTCAGGGATATCCTGGGATATCCCAGTTGTAACAATGACACTATTTGTGTTATAAACAAGTGAACCCATTCCAACCATGAGTGGCTCAGTATATATGGTTGGCCTTTGCTATTTCAGATTGGATCCAGGAAGTCCCCTCAGATGCCAAGGTCTGTGGATACTCAAGCCCTTATGTAAAATAGTATAGCATTCTCATGGAACCCAAGAACATGGGTTACTCTTAGTGGATCACACAATGTAAATGAGATGTAAATGGTAGTTATATGTATATGTAATGTTTAGAGACTCGTGACCTGAAAGACAGCTTGCACACATTCAATACAGCTGCATTTCTTTCAAAAGGAAACATTTAAACATGCCTTTGTGATTTAGTCTTTAGCCTGAGGGGGTAGAAGCCATGGCTATGGAGGGCTGAGTCTGCCTGTCTGTTCCCTATCTCTGTCTGCTGAGACTCTGGCATCAAGAAGCATGTGTAGAGCTCAGGTCTTGGCTTCTGAAAACAGCCCCTCACTCCCAGAGGAAACTTCTGGAGCAGTAACAACTCCAGAAGTGAGGACAGAGCACGTTATGGTTACAGTAGCAACGGTGGGTTAAGAAAGCAGAAACAGACAACAACTTGGAACAGGGCCTGATGTTCAACGTTAGAATAGCTTAAGCAACAAAATAACAACGATTTGGGATAAGGAACCAAAGAATCAAATAAATATCTATGAGTCCATATTGCTATGAATAAATGCTTGAATAATTAAACAGTTATGGAGGAGTGACATAACTGTCTTCCCCAAACTTTCAGAAGTTTAGGGGCTGGAGAGACAGCTTCATTGGGGAAGCGTCTGATGAACAAGCACAAGGGTCTGAATCAATCCTAGAATCCAGATAAAAGCCATGTGTGGGGATGCTCTCCTGGGACCCCTGCAGATGAGGAGACAGGCCAATCAATGAAGCTCACGGCTAACTCTCCTAGATAAATCAGTGAACTTCAGGTTCAATGAGAGACCTTGTCTCAAAAACAATGAGGTGGATTGATTGGTGGTTAAGAGACTGGCTGCCCGATCTTCGAGAGGACTCAGTTCAATTCCCTGCACTGACATAGCAGCTCACAACTGTCTGTATTTCCAGTTCCAGGAGACTGGACACCCTCATACAGACAGACATACGTGCAGGTAAAACACCAATGTATATAAAACAAAAAAATAAAGAAAATACAGGAACTGGAAATTTGGATTTGGCAAATTAGAGGTCATTAGTGACGACGAGGAGAAAGAGGATGAGGATAAGGCAGCAGGGATCATACCTAAAGCTAAGGTCTCTTCAGTTCTTACTCTCCATACCTATATGGCTGAGGAGAGTTTCACCTCACATCTGATATACAGATGGATAAAGCAGTCCTGCCCTAATGAAAACCTTTCTCAAATTTGTACATGCTAATTAAGCACTGTTTGGTGTTCAACACTGACAACCACATTTTTTTTCATCTTTATTAACTTGCATATTTCTTATGTACATTTCAATTGTTATTCCCTTTCCCGGTTTCCGGGCCAACATCCCCCTAACCCCTCTCCCTACCCTTCTCTATGGGTGTTCCCCTCCCCATCCTCCCCCCATTACCACCCTCCCCCCAACAATCATGTTCACTGGGGGTTCAGTCTTGGCAGGACCCAGGGCTTCCCCTTCCACTGGTGCTCTTACTAGGCTATTCATTGCTACCTATGAGGACAGAGTCCAGGGTCAGTCCATGTATAGACTTTAGGTAGTGGCTTAGTCCCTGGAAGCTCTGGACAACCACATTTTAAAGCCCTTAGCCCCCTCCAATAGATGTAGATACTTAGATTGTTAGTTAATTTTTCTCAGGTATAAGTGCAAAATTACAGCTGTTTCTAACTATCCCCTAGAAACAGTTTCCCAGTCCAAGTGCTAACTAGCGCCAGCCCTGTTTAGTTGTGAAGTCAGGCGCATTTGCAGTGGGATGGCCATAGGCATCTTAGAAAATGTCCGAGCATCTGCACATTAGCTTGGCCTTTTCTTTATTCCCAATACTCATTTGAGCCTTCTCTCTTTTACTTACTAATCTTGATCAAAGAAGTCTTCATTAAAATCTATAGTGAACCTTGAGCCAGTAATTCTACTTATAGATAGATTACACTTTAGGAGCACAAAAATACCCTCAGTGGTGAGTGGGTGGGGCTAGGGCATGGGAAAGGGAGCCTTGGGGGAGATGATTAAAATGCAAATAGCATATAAATTTTGGAGCTGAGGCTCTAGTCATTGGTTTTACTCTTTATTCACTCATTTAATATGAGGGTTTATTCATTGGCATCTGCCTCCTGTCTTCTAAAACTGTCTAAAATCTTTCAGTCTGCGAATGTGCCTTCCGGCCCCACCCTCGGCACTGTTTTGAATTTAATTGATTGAACATTGTCTTTGCCATCTCTAAAGGAGCTTGTATAAGGGGAATAACGCATTTCTAACTGCCATCCCTCCCAACTTGCACCAGTTCTCCGCACTACTGTTTTGTTTCCTAAGTAGTGGTGTTCATACCTTTAACTTTATTTTCCCCTTTGAAAGGATCATTTGGAAGACTGTTCTGTTTTGTGACGTTATTGCTCCAAACTTACATTCTGAGCGCTCTGGTTATCTAAGGGAACAAGGTAGAGGTACAGACAGGGCAGTGTTGAGTTGAGGACATGCAATCCAGTACAGAAACCTCTTGCAGACCTCTCCACCACGGCAGGAGAATTAATAATAATAATAAAAAGGCAATTTGTTATTGATTAAACATAAACTAGAGTGCAAGCCAGCCATGTTGATACAGATCTGCAAATCTAGCATCTGGAGGCAGAGGATGCCAAGTTTCAGGGCAGCCTATGATACACAATGAGTTCATCACCAATCAGAGGTAGGCAGGGAGACCCCGTCTAACGAAGCAAAGCATACAAACAAAACAAAGCTTCGAGTGTGGTGTGGGTGAGAGCATAAGAACTGGCAGCCCTGCAGCTACAACAGGCTGGAAACCGCCTCCTTAGAAAGGACATAGCTGGGTGCTAAGGATGCCTTCGGTGAGGAAAGCACTTGGGGTGGAGGCCAGAGGATGAGAGGTTCGAAGTCATCCTTAGCTACACAGTGAGTTCGAGGCCAAACTGGCTTGGCTCTATGAGAACCTGTCGAAATGAAGGAATAAAGAGAGGTGGGCAGGAGGTAGGGAGAGAAGGGAAGACCAGACCTGAAACGAGCCAAGTTGACATCACCACGGGTCATGTTTAATCCACCTCAACTTTACCCAGTAATTAGGGAAAATAGCTGCGACAGCCAGCCGGTTCAAATCTAAACGCACATCTATGTGACAGAGGTAGTTTTGTACCAGGTAGCCAGTTAGCCAGCAAAGCTAGGCTCTTACCTTCCCAGAAGGTTCCTGGTCCCTGGGCTATGACGAAAGGGAGAAGCATCTTTAGATTTAAAAAAGATTCAAACCACCTTCAAGGGAGCAGGAGAAGAATTGCTAAGTCATTGGAAGAAAATGCTCTGAGAGAAACCAAGGGATGTGGGTCTCTCCTTCTGCCCACGGACATGAGGGGTTTTTTCTTCCTCTTGTTTTTCTTTTTCAATTTATATTTACTCTTTTAGCCATTGCAAGTAAAGAGCTAACAAAAGACAAAAAAAATGAGAGTTTTTCCCTTGAAATTTAAATATTAAATCTAAAAAAGCAATCTTTAAAATGTTCTTTTAAGGGATAATTTTCTGCTTAGTGAGGTCCTCGACACAGTGCTTTCCATGATCACTACTGCAGAGTGGATATTTGGAGACATGTATTTCCTAATATTGTTGGATTTTTAAAATGTGCTTTATTTACTAGAATTTTCTAAAGATTTATTTATTATATATAAGTGCACTGTAGCTGTCTTCAGACACACCAGAAGAGGACATCAGATCTCATTACAGATGGTTGTGAGGCACCATGTGGTTGCTGGGAATTGAACTCAGGACTTCTGGAAGAGCAGTCAGTGCTCTTAAGGACTAAGCCATCTCTCCAGCCCTGTACTATTACTTTTTTTGGTGTGGTTATGAAAATAAATCTTTATAGATATTGGGGCCATTTAATTGTACCAAAATTGATCATATTATTGCTACAGAATGGAATAAAGCAAGATGTGTCAAACTGACCTACAGAAAAATTAACCTTCTTGGTTAATTTCTTGAGTTTTAGTACAGCATTCTTGTAAACCATTATGAAGTTACAAAGTCTGTAACAATGATTTTTTTGGTAAACATTATTTTCTTATTTCATTCTAAGTGAATCAGGTTGTTATTATAACTGATCAGGTGTGGAACATTATCTCCTAAAAATGGCAATTATTTTTATAGTAGATACTCATTTATAAGTAGCAAAGTTAAGAGCACAAAAATGCATATATTTTGCTCTTTTAAAAGAAAATCCTCTATCTATTGTGTGTGATATAATGCCTTTGCTATCTTTTATATGTATTTACTTTTCTTTGCTACAATTTTAAGCAATTTTGCTGTGGTCTACATTTATTATGATAGCCCACATTTTAAGGAAGCCAAAATTTAAAATCACCGAAAAGTCCATCAACATATATCAAATACTCTTCTGCTAAAATATTGTAGGTGTGTGCTGTCTTTTTCAATATAATTATTATAAAATAATGCAGGGCAATCTATGATCTGGCAAGGCAGGCCCCCTCTGACAGCCCGTGACACAGTCCCCTTAATGGTGCCCCCGCCCTATTTAGTCAGAACTTTGGGGAGGGGCTAGCGCTGTTATCAGCCAATCAGGTATCTCTGAAGTCTGGGACGCATTGGATGATAAAATGTTTCCATGAGATAAGAATTTCATGACCCCTGAAGGCGACCTTTAACCCAGTCTGCTTGGGACATACATATTAGTGAACGGGACACCTAATCTGCTTACTTATTAATACCTTTATTTAGTGGTATCTCATCCCCCCAAAAGGAAGCATTGTGAAAGGTTTACTGCCTTGCTCAGTGCTTAGAATTTAACACTACTAAGGCTGAATGTTTTGAGGCTTAGTCAACTGTTTTGTTTTGTGCAGTTTTGAAACAGGATCTCTTTATCTAGCTCTGACTGTCCTGGAACTTACTATGTCAGGCTGGCCTCCAACTCTCAGAGATCCACCCACCTCCCAAGCTGGGATTAAAGATATGCACCACCATGCCCCACAACTCTTATTTTAAAATGAAAAAAAAAACTTTATACAGTTTTAAAATTTAGCGGTTGACAGAGTCACCTCACAGAAGTTCCTCATACCTTGTGCTGTCAGTAGTTGGGAGCTATGGTTTGCACTAGGCAGGAAGCAAGAGCTTAATCTTAGAGGCACGATAGTTGCTCTGGTCAGTTTTTAGCAACTTAACACAAACTAGAGTCATCTGGGAAAAGAGACCCTTAACTGAGGAAATGTCCCCATCAGCTGTCCTGAGAGCATGTCCTCAGGGACCTTTTCCTGATTCATGATGGATGAGTAAGGACTTGGCCCACCATGTGCGACTCTAACCCTAGGCAATTGGTCCTGGGTTGTATAAGAAAGCAAGCTGAGTAAGCCATGGCAAACAAGCCAGGAAACAGTGCTCTTCAGTAGTTTCTGCTCCAGTTCCTGCCACGACTTCCCTCAAGATGACAGACTGTGATGCGGAAGTATAAACTCAATAAACCCTTTCCTCTCCTTCCAAGGGTCTTTGGGTCATAGTGTTTATTGCAATGACAGAAAGCAAGCTAGACCGGTTGTCTTTGTTTCCTTTTCAGTTAACAAAATACCCCGACAAGTCAGCTTAGAGAAGAAAGGGTCATTTCAGCTCACAGTGCCAGGCTACAGTCCGTCACAGAGAGAGCTGGTTAAGGTATCACATCCGTAGTCAGGAACAAGAGGAATGAATACATGCTGACATGTGCTTGGTATTCTCCCTCTTCTCTTACACAGGCTAGAATTGAAACCCAGGGAACAGTGTTACCCGCAGTGGTCTGTTTCCCACCGTAATCAGTGTCAAGACAGCCTCCTAAGACATGCCTACAGCCAATCAATCTTGACAGTCTCTCTTTGAGACACTTCTCCTAGGTAACCTCAGATTGTGTCAAGTTAACAATAAAGGCAAGGCCTCTTTATATATCCCTGGCTGGCCTGGAGTGAGCTCAGTATGTGGATTAGGCTCAAACTTACAGAGATCTGTCTGCCTCTGCCTCTGCCTCCTGAGCACTGGAATCAAAGATGTGCACCACCCTAACCAACCTTTTAGCTCTCAAATGTGTTGTATGTTTTTCTATCATGGGCCCTGTGCATGTACTACTTGTCTATTATAATTAGGTCAACTCTTTATTGATCTTTGGATTATTTTTTAAAGATTACTTATTCAGGAAAATCATTCCTGATAATGGGTCTCCATACCGTCCCCCTTAGCTGTATGACCGCTCTCGTTATCTATTTTTACACTTTGGTTATCATCTAACTTGTTCTTGTATCTGTTGATGGTTAATCTTCATTGTGGACTTGATTGGATTTTATGTCTCCTAGGAGACACACCTCTGGGTGTATCAGAATGTGGGTCACACCATTCCATTCACGAGCTGGGTCCTGTAACTGAATTAGAAGGGAAAATGGGGGGAAGCAACTAAGCACAGTGATTCCCCTTTCTCTGCTTCTCCATCACTGGTCAACCTGCCCCCACCATGTGCCCTCCCTACCATGGGGAGCTGTGTTCTCGAACTGGAGCAGTTGCGTTTCTTGTTGCTGCTCTAAAATCCCCCAACAAAAGCAACTTGAAGGAGAATGACTTCATTTTGGCTCATTGGCTCACGGTCCACGATGGCGAGGAAGTCATAGTGTTGTGCCCTCGAGGTGGCTTGTCACATAGTCAGGAAGCAGCGAGTTTTCTCCATCTTAAACAGTTTGGGATTCCAGCCCATAGAATGGTACCACCCATATCCAGGGTGGGTCTCACTTGCTCAATTAATCTGATTGAAACAATCCCTCCCAGCAACGCCCAGAGGCTTGTCTCCTGGACAATTCCAGATTCTAGCAGGTTGCCAATGTCAACCATCATACCTGTCTTTCTTTTACAGTGTTCCATGAGGGTAAGAAATATTTTTGGTGAACCTAGTGCCAACAAAATAGCCGGCACAGAGTGTGGATGAATGAACAAATGAATGAACAAAAAGTGAATGAATGAGTAGACAGGGATGGCATCCCACCAGCTGAAGTAGCATAAGATTTACTCAGTTGTCAGACTTTTGTGAATGACCTTCCCTTATCTTCATCTCTACAGATTACGCTTGCGCTCTTCAGAGGGATATCTTGCTTCAGGGGAGGCTGTACCTTTCAGAAAACTGGCTGTGTTTCTATAGCAACATCTTCAGATGGGAAACCACAGTAAGCTATGTTTGCATTTGATTTCTTGATAGAAATAGCTTAAAAGGAATGTATTTAAGATGATTCAAAAGTAAAACCATACATATTTGTACCTCTATGTTTATGTAAGTATAATGTGTTTATGTATACATAAATGTGTGATGCATTTTTCTAATTTTAATACATCAAGCCCCATTTGTACTTACTGCAGTTAGGCTGAAAGGGGCTTGGCTGCCAAAACCGTGGTTACCTGACAGACTGTCTAGCTTGTGCTTGAGGGTTCGAATGTGGATCCTCAACTCCCACGTCTTTCACACCCAGTCCTAATGTTAGATCCCCACAGTGATGGGCGTCACACTGAAGGGAGCATGTCTGACCCACTGCTGAGTTTCATGTTCACAGAGAACACAGCATGTGCCTGTAAACTCCAAGAGCAGGGCTTTTAGCCCAGTACTCTGGATTAGATTGACACTTGGTATTTGGGGTTGTATATGTCTCTGAAAACATGCATTTCAGTTTTTAAAAAATATTTTTTTGTGTGTGTGCGTGTTTAGATTTCTATTGCTTTAAAGAATATAACCTTTATGACCAAGGAGAAAACTGCTCGACTCATCCCAAATGCTATCCAGATCATCACAGAGGGGGAAAAGGTGAGCCTCTTCTCCAGCTTTGCCGCATTAGTAACAGGAAGATGTGTTTTACATAGCATCAAAAATGCAGGTAGTTCTTGAAGTCACAGTGCCTCATGGAGACAAGGGATATTCTATAACAGGTTCTTGTATGTTTAAATAGTTACTATTCGCAGAGGAGAAAGCAGAACAGCCAGAGGCAGGAAAGACAGTGGGAGGTGAATACATAAAATACAATAGTTTGTTTAATGATGTCACAATTGAATCTATTTCTTTGTATGCTAATAAAAATAAAGAAATTCAAAGGATACAAGGACATTAGTAATCATTAGGTTATATGCTGTGTACACAACACTGTCTAGAGAGGGCTAGGATGTATATTCTATAAAGAATATGTATCCGTATGTAGTTAGGCATGGTGGCACATGCCTTTAGTCTCAGTGCTCAGGAGGCAGAGACAAGCAGATCTCTATGAGTTCGTGGTCAGCCTGGTCTGTAGGTTGGGTTCCTGGACAGACAGGGATACACAGAGAAACCCTGTCTTGTAAAACAAGCAACCACAAAAACAAAACAACAAAAAAGGATATATATCTTTTGTTTGTTTTCTGGTTTGCTTTGTTTTTTTCTGAGACAGGGTTTCTCCGTATAGCCTTGGAAGTCCTGGAACTTGGCTCTGCACACCAGGCTAGCTTCTAACTCAGAGATCCACCTGCCTCTGCCTCCTCTGATTAAAGTATGCCACCACTGCCAGGAAGTCTCAGTTAATGAATTGAAAAGTCTGTCTGTGAAAGCATTAATGCCCAAATCAATGTGTGGAAGCTTCCTAATCACAACAGCATGGGCCTTGCCTTCCCCTTCCTGTAGATAAGCACTTTGTGACTGGAAGCCACTGACCAGGCCAGTGGATGAGAGAACCCGCTGTGAGGTTCCACTCCAGGAAGCATCTTGCTGCTCTTTCTCATTGAAGTCAACTTTAAATATGACTTAATATAAGTAGCTAAATGTAGAGTAATAGACTGGACTGAAAAGAGACACAGAATTATAGATTGAGCATTTTATCATTTTCTCATTTCTATAATAACATCATAGACCTCCAAGTTTAACTTGGGTGTTTTATGTGCACTGTTAATAGAGATCCAGTATTTTTGGAATTTTTTTAAACTTTAAAAAAATTGCATAACTTAAAATTTGCATCATTAATATAGACGTTTCTGAAATCCACTTGTAATTTTAGTTTATGCGGGGCTCAATTGATAGTCGTCACATCTCAAAGTTCAGAATAAAAAAAAAACTTCCATTTTTGCCTATAAATTTATTTAGATTAATTTGAGAATATTATGCTAAGCATGAACAGCTGCCTAGTTTTAGCCCATTTTCCTAGTAAAACGAACAGCATTGTGTTTGAAAACTGTTTACATAAGATACTATTTGTTACAGGGCAGAGTTTATAAAGCTATTTCATTATGCGAGAATTATTTGTTTTCCTTTTAGCGCCAAGGGGAAGTGAAAGCTGTTGAAAGCTGGGAGTGGCCGGCTTTGGTCATAGCAGGACCCCACAGACGCTTCCTCTCAGTTTTTACAGTACTCAACTTGTCTCCTTATTTTCCTTTGTAGTTTTTCTTCACGTCTTTTGGTGCCAGAGACAGAAGTTACCTGAGCATATTTAGGTTGTGGCAGAATGTATTGCTAGATAAGGTAAGTGCTCATTCCGGAAGCATTCTGTAAGAAGGCACACTAGGATTTGCAAAGAGCCCTTTCTTATGTTCATGGATCCAATTCTGATGACAGTTCAATAATTTAAAGCAAATGCTCTGTAGTTAATTTTTGTGTTCTTTTTCAAACTAAACAAGAAAAATTGAAGAGCAGGGTGTGGTGGTTCATGCTTTTAATCCCGGCACTCAGGAGGCAGAGGCAGTGGATCTCTGAGTTCGAGGCCCACTTGGTCTACAGAACGTTGTGAGACCCCATCAACACCCCCCACCTCCACACATACCTGTAAAAAGAAAAGAAAAGAAGGAGAGGAAGAAAATTGAAAACAACTCAGGAACTGGGGAAGTGTCTCAGTGGGTAAAGGCACGTGCCACCAAGCCTGATGATCCCCGTTTGATTTGTGGGAGAATCGTTAAAAGAGGGAACTGACACCCACAAGCTAACCTCTTACTTCCACTTGCACATCGCGGTACGCAGGCACATACACTCGTACAACACAACTAGATGGGTAAATAAATGTAATTACAAGTGTGAATTAAAGCGTTCTAAAGGGATTTGTGGCAGGTGCGTGCATATACGCATGCGCAGGCGCACCTGCATACGGAGGCTGAGGAGAATGTCTGACCACGTCCTTGGCCATTCTCTATCTCACTGCTTTGAGATAAGGTCTCACAGATACAGGAGTTGGCTGGTTAGGCCGCTGGCTGGCAACCACAGGAACCGGAGGTATGTGCAGCCATTTCTGGCATTTTATGTGGGATTTTGTCTTTGGTTCTCATACTTGACCAGCAAGCATTCTTATCTACTGATCTATCTCCCCAGTCCCTTAATTGTTGTTGTTATGGTGATTGAACCCAGAGCCTCCTCTATGTACCACTCAGCTATATCTTCAACCTTATTGTTAAGTTACTATGCTAATTAAGATCCCTAAAATTAAAAACTAAGATGAAAAATAGTAAAAGAAACATTATTGGAAGTAAAGTGAGTAACTAGAAAATATGTATTTCACATATAAGAAGCTAATAATGGAAATGTAAAGGGACACACATTTATAAACAAAACACACTGTCTTTTTTTTCTTTTTTCTTTCTTTCTTTTTTTTCTTTTTTCTTTTTTTTGGAGCTGGGGACCGAACCTAGGGCCTTGCGCTTGCCAGGCAAGCGCTCTACCACTGAGCTAAATCCCCAACCCCCACACTTAGTGTCTTAATCAGGGTTTCCATTGCTGTGATGAAACACCATGACGAAAGCAAGTTGGGGAGGAAAGGGTTTATTCAGCTTAGGCTTCCCCATCAAGACTCATCACCAAAGGAAGTCAGGGCAGGAGTTTAAGGAGAGCAGGAACCTAGAGACAGAAGCTAATACAAAGGCCACAGAGGGGGTTGCTGCTCAGCCTGTTTCTTTATGGAACCCAGGGCCACCAGCCTAGGGATGGTACCACCCACAGTGGGCTGAGCCCACCCCCATAGATCACTAATTAAGAAAATTCCCTACAAGCTTCCACTGCTAGACTTTATGGAGGAGGCATTTTCTCAGTTGTGCCTCCCTCCTCTAATGACACTAGCTTGTGTCAAGTTGACATAAAACTAGCCAGGACACTTAACCAAACGACCTTTTACCAGATATTGCGTAAATCCCCATATAAATATAAATGAGTTGAACCGTGCACCCAAGACCTGAAGATTGATGGAATAAAAAACACACAACCCAGCTATCTGTTATCCCTGAGGCGACAGGATAACTTCAAAGCACAGACGTCTTGAAAGTGAAAGAAGCCAGCAAGACGTGCAAACAGAGAGCAGCGTTGATGAGAACCATCTCACCAGGTGGACTTTAACACTAAAGCAGATAGACAAGGAGTGTAGGCTTGCCCTGATAAAAGAGTCAGCTAATATGGGGAAGTTGTAAGCATGTATGCAGCTAGTAACAGAGCCCTAAAGCACACAAAACAAAATGGAACAGAATCGAAGGGAAAAAGAAACAATTTAGCAATAACAGCTGAATTCAGCGCCCCACTTCCAATGATGGGAACAACCATCCAGAGATCAACAGGAAAGAAAAGAGCATGACAAACTAACCGGGACCAGAGGACACCTATGGAATGTTTTGTCCAACAACAACAACAGATACACATTTTTCTCAAGGGCATGTGGTGATTCTCCAAACAGACCACAGTCCTAGATTATAAAACAAGCCTCAGTACATTCAAAAGGATTAAGGTGATGAAGAATGTATTCTCTGGTCACAGCGGAATGAAATTTGGAATCAGAGGCTCACTAGAAAGTGGAAGTTAAGTAGAAGGTTTCTAAAGAGCCACTGGGTAAAAGAAGAATTCACAAGGGGAATTGTGGGGTCTGCAGGATCCTGGTGCAGCTGTGTGTGCTGTGGGGAGAAGGCCTTCTCTCAGGATTTTAGTGGTACAGCTCTCTTGGACAGTATTCAATGGAACAGCCCTCTCAGACGATCTTCAGAGAAACAGCTGGTGCGCATACACTTTTATCTGGATTGGACAAGTGCTATAAATGAACCTTGGAGAATGGGAAGGATTTCAGGGTAAATCATTGGCTGGAGCTTAATGTACAGGGAATGCATCATTTGCATTGGAAAGCATCCCACGAAGTTCAGATGCTTGCTGGGCAGGTTCTTATTGAGAAAGAGGAAACTGAACTCTGTAAGTTTGCCAAGGACTACATAACCTTCCTCAGGTAGAGGGTGTAGGGGTCATGCTCCCCAGATAAAAGTCAAGAGGAGGAGGTGGCCCTGTTGGAAAATGGAGTCCTACATTTTGTGCCAAGCTCTGAGGAGCTATCTGGACACGGTAGATTGCAACCTTAAATAGCAGGGAAATTATAAAACAAATCCTTTCATGAGCCAAGTGAAAACAAAGTAACACCAACTCTCACCGGAGAAGGACAAAGCAGCATTTAGAGGAGAAGTCATAGCTGTAAACACTTGTTATATATTTTTTAAAAGGGCGGATCTTGAATCCATGACAGACCTCCCTTTTGGCTTTATGAAATTAGAAAAAGGAGAGCAAATAAACTCTGTATAAACAGGAGCAAAGAAAGAAGGATCATTGGGACAGAGAAAGTCATTAAGAACAGCAAAATGACATCAATAAAATGAAAAGTTTTCTTGGGAAATATTAAAGATAACAAACTTTAACCATATCTATGTAGAGAAAGGAGAGCTGAGGTAGTAGCATGCCTACGAGTATGATGCTTGGGAGGCCAAGGCAGGAGATCTGAGAGTTCAGGGCCAGCCTGGGTTATATTTAGGAAGACAACATCTCAACAAAGCAAGGAAAAAGAAACCCAAACCAAAATGGAACTAAGACTAAAGAGAGACACAGTTTTAAAGCTTAAGATTTATTGTGTACGTGTGTGTGTGTGTGTGTGCGCGCGCGCACACACACATATGATGCCTTCTGTATTCTTGGTTCACGTGTTTGGAGAGAGCCACCATCTTCATATTACTTGAACTTGTCAAACCTCTTGATCACGTTGTTCTTAGCACTAGACACGTAAACTCTCATTTAGTAACAATAGCCATTTCTGCTCTGTAATGATTCAAGAAACAATGCTTAGATGTGTATATTAAATACTACATAAAACTGTCTTAATTAGAATCTTTTAAAGTATTTTATTTTAAATGTATGGGTGTTGTGCCTGCATGTACATCTGTGTACCGGATGCATGTCTGGTGCCCTTGGAGGCTAGAAGAGGGCAATGGATCCCCTGGAACTGATGGCTGTAAGCTACCCTTCGGGGGTTGGATATCAAGGCCCTCTGCAAGAACAGCCAGTGCTCTTACCTGCTGAGCCATCTCTCTAGCCACTCCAAGTTTATTTCTTAAAACGTATGCGAATACATATGTGAATCTGTACGAATGTGTGTGTACCACAAACGTGCAGACACTTGTAGGGGCCAGAATTGGATACCAGATCCCCTGGAAATGGAGTTACAGGTAGCTGTGAACTACCATGTGGGTGATGGGAACTGAATCCAGCTCCTCTGCAAGAGCAGTTCAATGCCCTTAACCACCGTGGTATCTTCCCAGCTCTGGAACCTTAAAGACTGTAGGAGTTCCTTAGAATAGAAACTAGAGATAGGGTTGGAGAGATGGCTCAATGGACAGAGGGCGGGCTGAGCAAGCTTGAGGACCTAGGTTTGGACTCTTAGCACCCAGATAAAAACAGGAGTACAATGTACACCAAGAATCCCATTGCTAAGGAGGCTGAGACAGGGGCACCCTGGCATTTGCTAGTCAGAGCCAGTCTTTGCTTTGAGCTCCAAGGTTCAGTGAGAGATTCTGTCTCATATATATATATATATATGCTCTGTTGAGTTTCTACCCTCACTGACCTCAGGGATGGTGTTTGACCTGAGTGCTATAAAATGAAATCAACTCTTCTCTCCCCAAGTTGACTTTGTCACGGTCATTATCACAGTAACCCAAACTAAAACCTTGGGCTTGCTTTCGGTCTTTGGTTGTTTTTATTGATAAAAGGTACATTAGTTAGATCTGTTTTCATTTTATTGAGGCAAGGACTTATTGCAGTACTGTACCGTGGCATTGGCCTGAACTCACAGAGATCCTCCTACCTCTGCCTCCCAAGTGCTTATAAAGGTATGTGCCAGCGCATCTGGCTCTCGACTTGTTGATCTTGTGTAATACTCTAAAACACAAAGAAACATTGCTAAATATAAATATGCAAATTTTGTTTACTTCTTGAGTGAGAAAACTTTAAAAACAAATTGATTTGAAAGAAAGATTTGGTTTTTGTTTGTTTTGTTTTTGTGAGGCCAGGGCTCTCTACATAGCCTGGCTGTTCTAGAACACAGTGATACGTAGACCAGGCTATCTCTGCTTTCTGAGTGCTAGGACTAAATAAAGGTCTGTGCCGACACACCTGGTTTATAGAAACATTTTTATTTGACCAAATTATGTTTTAAACAGCATGCTTTTGCATTCGTTTTATTTATTTTTCCAGCAAAGTCTGCAGGAAAAAAAAAAAGGAAAGAGCTAGACTCATACTACTGCCTTTGAAAGAGCATTTGTAGAGCTGTAAGTGTAGCTCAGTAGTAGAGGGCAAGTCTAGTATATACAGAATATGGAGAATCCGTGATCCTGATAAATAGCATCAGAAGTTTATGGTCATCCTCAGCTACGTAGCAAATTCTAGACCAACCTGGGGCACATGAGATCTCTCATTGAAAGAAAGAAGAAAAAATGTCTTTAATAGAACTATTGTTTTCCAACCCATAAGACTCCTCTGTTACACTACATATGAAAGGATGGTGTACCTCCAGGATTAACTCCTGACAGGAGTCTTCAGTGTCTGGTCTTTGTCCATCAGCCTGCTCGTGTGTGAAGTGATTTACAGCACTTCAGTTTCTACAGCCTTTGCCCTCACTAGCCTTGCTTGGCATGTCTAACCAGCGCGCCAAGCTCCCGGGACTTACAGCAGCAGCAGTCTTGTGATGCAGACAATGCTTTCCCCAGCTTTTGTAGTGAACCATGCAACCATAGTTTAAAAAGACCAGGCTCTTCTCCACCCCAACTTCAGCTCCTTCAAACCGGCCCACATCCCATACTGGAGCCAGCCAGCCAATCCTCCCTCCTGCAGGTTTCTGGTTTGGTTTTTTTAGACAGTGGCTCACTTTGCAGATCAGGTTAGCCTTGAATTCGTAATCCTCCTGCCTTTGCCTCCATGTGCCACCATGCCTAATTGATTTTACATTTTTTTAGGTGTGTGTGTGTGTGTGTGTGTGTGTGTGTGCTTTTGAGCACACACACAAGAGCACACGAGGTCATATGTGCTTGTGTGCGTGCATGTACCCACATATATACACCACACAAAAGAATAACACTTCTTGATACTTGTCAATCATATGAAATTCTAAGTTCAGTGCCCATAAATAAAGTTTTATTGGAAAGCAGCCATTGTCATTTGTTTATGTTTTCACATGACACCAGCGGAGTTGAGCACTTGCAACAGAGACCATATGACTCACCAAGCATATATTTACTATATGGCCCTTCCCAGAGACAGTTTGTCCAAGCCTCAACAATATCACCACCAAAGTTGGGCTTTTAAAATATGTGCCTGCAACCGGCTTGTTTTTGTGACTTTATTTTTACTGTGCGTGCGTGCGTGCGTGCGTGTGTGTGTGTGTGGGGGGGTAAAGGGGACTTTGCCACTATTTTTGCCTCTTGCTTAACAACTATTGCCTCAAACGTTTACATAGGGACTCACAATCTGGGTCCTATGGCTCAAAAATGTGTTCTCTTAAATGTTCTACTTTTGTGTGTCCAGTAGTCTTCAAATATGGTCTGCGACTTTCGGTCTCTGATTTCCCACGCCTTGTTCCCAGTCTTCTTAATGAACCTGAAGTAACCGTCACCTTTGCTTCCATTTTGCTTTTCCCCTTTACAACACTGGCTGCAACCACAATTTGTTGTTTTGTTTTCGTTCTCCTTGCTTGGGCTATAAACACCTGGAGGACAAAGGCCATGTCTGTCTCCATCACTGCCATGTAGTCAGTGACAAAGCTCAGCGTTACCACATAGCCGGTGACGTGCATCTCCAGTAACTGCAGATAGTCTCCCCTGTCAGGCCCTACATATCCGTGAGAGCCAGGATATCAGCTGTGTCTCCTTGCTCTCTACAGTATGCCAGATTGAGTAGTAAGTTATATGTGACATGTATCAGATACTCAGTAAATACATTCTAAGTATCTTAATTTATTACAATTATAAGGATTTGGCATTTGAATATAAGGTATCCCTAATTAATAATTTACTGTAATTATTTTTCTTCAAGGAGAAGGCCAAATAGGAAGAAAAAAAAAAGACAAATTTTGTTTCAGAACCATTAAGGGGTCACCCTAATTTATATATATTTAATTCATTTGTTTCTATTTTCTTGTTTAGCTTTGAGGTTGCATTTTAATGCCAACATTTCTCCCTTCCCTTTGCTTTCTCCACGCCCTCCCATATAACCCTCTCCACCCTCCTTCCTTGATGGCTTCATTACCCATCAACTGTTATTGCATGCATACATGTATTTGTATATACATCCATAGTCCCATGTAAAACCTGTTGAGTCCCTATAGTATCACTTGCATATATGCTTTCAGGGTTGGCTGTCACTGCACAGCCAGTGTGTTCTTCCCTGCTAAGGACAAGCTTCTCCCCTCCCAGCTTCACTCAGTTGCTTGAGTTCTCTGTAGGGCGGAGGGGTCATGGGCTCTCCCCTGGTGGTTTGGCTTGTTTGTCGGTGTCCTGTGGGTTTAGCTCACATTCGGGCAGGCATGTTAATGAAACTTCACTGGTATAGTTTACAATATTACAAAGAGACACAATCTCACAGCAAGTTCTCTGATCCTCTGGCTTTAATAATCTTTCTGCTTCTTCTTCTGCAATGTTCCCTAAGCCTTAGGTGTGGGGTGTTTTCTAGATGTAGCCACTGGGCCTGAGCTCCACGACTCCGCATTTCGATTGGTTGTGGTTTTCTGTAGCAGTCCCCACCTGTGGCAAAGTTTTCTTGATGAATAGTGAAGACTATACTTAGAGTTTCAGAGGCTTAGCCCATTTTTGTCACTGTGGGGAGCATGGTGGCATGCAGACAGGCGTAGCCCTGGAGCCGAGAACTTTACATCCTGATCTACAGGCAGCAGGGAGGGAGCTTAACTTGTTTTTGGCTTTCTAATTATACAGGGAAATTATGTCAAAAATCACGAAGTATAAAGAAAGTATAGTTTCTAAGTAGTTGAATTAATAAGACAGATGCATCTATATATGTGTAAACATACACATGGCTGTCAGTAATCACGGGGACTAACAATCAGAGGTTCTGCTGTTAAAGCTCAGTTGAAATTTATTCTTACATTATTTCATCATAGGATTTAGGATCACCATTGTATAGGTAGAAGTCACAGATAATCAGGCTTTCTTTTGTACTGTCTTTCCAGGACAGCGGTTGCGCACACACACACACACACACACCTGTTCAAACAGATAGTACATCATCCAAAGTGTAAAAAGCTAAAAGGTGCATTCTAAAAACCAGGTTTAAGGTCCAGTACCTCCAGAGCAGAAATCTGCAATCAAGTAAAAGTTTAAGGCGTAGACAGTATGACTTTCAGCCTTATTAGGTAGTTCAAGTTCTTACACGTGGGCATCAGGTGTCGAGGGGAGCTGTTTAAATGTCCTTGAGCTCTGCTTTGTCACTGTGGATTCTGTTTTGAGACTCACCTACTAGAATGGTTGTAGGGGAGAGTCTTATCTGCCAGTGTGTTGGGAAAGGAGAGAGTTTAAAGACAACAGACAGAATAAATCACTGTGTGCGTATAAAGAAAGAACGACGTGTTAGCCTGCCAGAGGCTTCTTTAGACAAAGACCAAGACCACAGGGTTGAAAAGAAGGGCACACAGGCCGACTTTGATCGGCACAGACATAAGAAGGTGAGGCAGAGAAGGACTATCAGCAAGTTGTTCCTGAAAGCCACCTTCCTTTGCTCAGTCACACTCGTCATTGACTTTCTGGTGACCGCTTGACTCTACTGGAGCGGCAGGCAGGAAGCTTTCTAATCTCTAGGAAATGCATCCCTGTGATGCTCGAGGCATTTCCAGCTAAATGGGCATCCACAATGTGTGAGCATGTCTCACTGAGCTCAGCCTGCCTCAACCCAAGCCCAGGAGCTTGGCAGAGCTGAGGCTGCTCTGCAGTTACTGGACTCTGTCCGTGGTCTAAATCTAATAAATGCAGAATTTAAATCTGCCTTATGAAAAAGACACCAACATTACAATTTTAATGATATTTGCTCCACAATAGCTTGCAGGGCAAAAATAACGTATTTCTAAATTGTTCCTATCATTGTCATTATCATCATCACCATCATCATCATCCTTTTGGTTGACAACCACTCCACCTATCTTCAGCCCAGCTATCTAAGCCAGAACCAAGGTCAAACCCCTGTTTCTTCTATGCCAATGGTGTCTACTGTCGTCAAGGTCATATCATTCACCCAGATGGTTCTTTCCAACACTAATCTGTCCTGAGGTTGTTGGGTGGAGTTTCAAAGGCGACTTTTGGGAGCAGGGCTGTTGCATCATTCCTTTTCTGCCTGAACCCACGAGGTTATGTTCCACAGTGCAAAGGCCGTGTGATTCAGCCTGACACACAGTGCTCCCCGTGACTATGCCCTTCCTCCAGCCTCACAGCATACATACTTCATCTCCGTGACCTGAGTGCCAGGTGGCCTCATTCTCTAGATGCTGGCATTCGCCATACATTGCTGACCACATGCTCATCTCGCTTTACCTTTTGACAGTGTTTGGCACCTTTGTCGTCTTCCTCCATGAGGAAACTGGATTTTCCCCTTAACTCTGTTCTTTCCCTTAACCTTTTTGCCGTCCATCCCTCTTCCTCTTCTGCATTGACACTTGGGCTTTCTTCAGGGTCCAACTTTTTTCCCAAATGCCTTTTGTAGTTAGTCAAAGAGGTACATGAACCCCAATTACAGATAAACGTTCCCTCAGTTAATTGGTCAGCAGAGGAAATATTTATACCTACAGTTTCAACTAATGAGAATCTAGTAGTATAATAATGTTTCACTGTGGAAGCTGGCCTTTAGTATGCCTCCTTCCCAGGAAGGAGTGATTCTGTCTTCCTTCTCCCTCCTCTCTCTCTCTTTCTCTCTTTCTTTCTCTCTCTCTCTGTCTCTCTCTCTCTCTCTGTCTCTCTCTCTCTCTCTCTGTCTCTCTCTCTCTCTCTCTCTCTCTCTCTCTGTCTCTCTCTCGATAGGATCTTTTTATTAAGTAGCTCTAACTGTCCTAGAACTCACCACATGTCCCTATGTAGACTTCGAGATCCGTTTGCCTCTGCCTCCTGAATGCTGGGATTAAAGGTGTGTGCTACCCACACCGGGTTGACAGGATGGTGTGGGATTCTTCAGGGTCACTCTGGTGAAGCCATCAGACGTTAGTATTCTCAAAAGCTGGTCTCAGTAGTCCTTCAAGCAACATTAGACCTGTCTGTACACTTCACTAAATTAACAGTGAGAACTGCTAGAAATTAGGGCAAGTTTGATTTCTCATTTAAAACATTTCTCTTTGGGAAAAGTTAGAATTGGTAGATGAGACTCTGTGTCCTATCTGTTATAACTCTGCCAGGAAATCATTCAGAATGAACTAAAGCCAGAGATATTTTCAAGGGAAAGAATCATCGAGTAATGAAGACGTCACCTTAAACTTTGGCGTGACGAAAGACATGCTGAATGCCTTACCGGAAGAGCTGACTCTTCTGGCTACTCCCCAATATTCCATTTAGGGTACTCAGGAGGATCTATGCTAGCTGTAAAGACAGGAGTCTGATGAGAATACCTGTCAGTGCTGAAGTGGAATAAGAACAGATATTAACGACTTGATAGAGTCGAATTAAAAACTGTTGTCACGGGGAAGTGGTTTAAGTTTTAACATAGTTAATTTTCATGTGGGGTTAAAATAATATTTCAGCAGGCATTTTACATCAATTGAGCACACCTAAGATCTTTTCATTTGCATCTGTGTGTATAGTAGAAGAAATTAGGAACCGTCCCTTTAATAAAACATTGTTTACCTAGCCTCTTCCAGTGGGCGTGGCTTAGGAACCTGTCCAGTGGGCGTGGCTTAGGAACCTGTAGAGTGAGGTGTGACTCTGGCTCCCTCCGCAGCCTGACCGGCCCCTAGGAAAGAGGGCTGGTGCTCAGAACCAGGAAGCGGCAGCTGAAGCTTCAAACAGAGCTGGAACCTGGCTTTTACACGGCCAAGTGCCTCAGAACAGAGTGGGACATTGAAGTAGCGAGTTTGCCTGGCTGTTATCAAAGCTTTGAAGCTCTCCTGTGGATAAAGACTTTATAGAGTACTTAGGATACAAAGCTTCTGGGCCAGAAATTGATCTGCTGACTTTTGACTCCTATCTGATTACTGCTTGGTCCGTCTTTATTTTGCTCAAGTATCTGCAGGCTGAACCCAGAGCCGCTCTCCGCACCTTTGCAGGTAGGTGGTCGGCTTTCACATATAACATGTGGGTCCTTTTCTTTTCCTTTCCTTTCTTTTCTTTTTTTTTAAAGGATCGGCTGCTAAATACTGAAAAAGTCGCTTCTACCAGGCTGGCATGTTTGAACAGCGTGATTGTAAATATTTTTTTTTTCTGTGACAGCTGGACGACCTTGCAGAAATCGTCATTTTTATCAAATTAGCAAATCTACGACACCGTGAATTAAATGAGTTTTGTTTTGTTTTCCATTAACCAATTATGTGTTTACATTTAACTAATGGATGAAAATGTATGTTGAAATTATCTTGCTAATTAACTTAAATGGCATTTTGTTCTCAGTGTTTTGCTCGCCAGTTGCACGTCTTTTACCGTTAGGAGGCTGAGTGCTCACCACCAAGTCGTTTGTTTGCCTTAGTTTTTAATCTTCAGAAACATCTATTATTTCAAACAAAGTTTTTGTGAAACGTTAACAATCTAACACGATTGCGCTGAAAAACTGACTTCTTTTGGTAAAGCTAACTAACCATCCTTCTGTGAAATGAAAACGGTTCCAAGGATGGTGTCTCTGGAAAGCTTAGTTAATTCGTAGGTAGTATGAATTATTGTTATGAAAATAGAATCCACTCGGGCGTCTCTAGGGGCAGAAGGCAAGTTCCTTTAGGACCAAGGACAGGGGTTTCCTTAACTGTCACTAATGGGCCTTTTCTCTGGATAAGACTTCATCCACTAAAAGGACAGCTCTAGGAAATAGAGAACATTACAGAATTTGTTTTCTACACGTGTGATTTTCAGTTAGGGTTCTCCAACCCAAGATTTCCACTCTATGTTAATATGTTTAGCTCGAAGCAAAGAGGCCTGTTTTTCTTAGCTGAACTCCTGTAGTTAAGGTATTCGGATATTTTTGACCTTTTGAAATGTGGACAATGACA
The DNA here is from genome assembly GCF_021556685.1 of Rattus norvegicus. Taxonomy (NCBI): domain Eukaryota; kingdom Metazoa; phylum Chordata; class Mammalia; order Rodentia; family Muridae; genus Rattus; species Rattus norvegicus. The sequence goes on from NC_141544.1 coordinate 70,427,611, forward strand.
CCTGAATTGTCATCAACTCTCACTGTGGTCGTCTGGTCCTCTGGGCTTGGCAAACTGGGATATAGCGGTTGCAAGAACAGATGCTCTCCTTTTACACTCCCTGGTCCCATGAACTGTAATGGGAGTCATCTAGTCAAACAAGGACACACGGCTGCTCCTGGGGGGAGGGGAGAGGAGGTGATGTTTGCTGTAGCTGAATTCAGGGAATTTCTAATTTGACCTCCATTGTATATTTTTACATTCTACTTCCTAACTTTGAACATTTCTCTAATTGGGCTAACAGATGACTTACTGGCTTCATAACTAATATTATTTCCATCCATCTATTCCCTCTGTATGTGTTGGTTGCCTTTCCTATCTCTTTTAATTTTCCTTCCCCACATCCATCTTTCCTCCAGCTTACCCAGAAGCCCATCTCCACTGTGGAACCTTGTCTGGCAACCCTGGTCATCAATAATATCTCCTCCTCTTGCACTTCCCTATCCCACGAAGTCTACCAGCCCTTTAGCACACGGTCATGTGTATCTTATTTAAGAGTGCCCTATATCACTTCAAATATAAGTACTTGTCTTAGGGTTTTACTGCCGTGAACAGACACCATAAGGACAGCATTTAATTGGGGCTGCCTTACAGGTTCAGTCCATTATCATCAAAGCAGGAGCAAGGCAACATCCAGGCAGGCATGGTGCAGGTGACAGTTCTACATCTTCATCTGAAGGCTGCTAGTGGAAGGCTAACTTCAGGCAGCTAGGGTGAGGGTCTTCAGCCCACTCCCACAGTGACACCCCTACTCCAACAAGACCACTCCCTGGGTCACGCATCTACAAGCCATCCCAGTACTTAATACAGAGATTCTTTTTATACCCCTAGGACCTAGTGCAGTGCCACACATTTCGTTCCTAATAAAGAACTGTGGAATGGATGGAAGATCTTGTTGACAGTTGCTTCAGTACCACACAGTCTCTCTCTTGACTTGCTTAATCATATAATTAATTGTAAGGCTCCTAGAAACCAGTCTGTTACTATAATATGATGTTATTTTCTCAAATAGTTTACAACTTGCTTTATGTGGTTATTAAGGTTTTTTAAAAGTGTGTGTGTGTGTGTGTGTGTGTGTCCGCGCTCAATGCCAATGGAATCCAGTAGGTGGGTGTGTCAGAATCTTTGGAGTTATAGGTGTTTGTGACTTGCCCAATGTGGGAGCTGTGTGGACACCGGCCCTTTGATGGAGCAGCAGGCACTCTTACCCACGGATCTAGTTCTCTGCTGTATTTGGGGATTTTACCACTGATATGCTGTTTATAAAGAAAGCGACCTGGACTTTATTAAAAGTAAATTAGTATTCTGAGATTATTTTCTTGCATTTTATATTTTAGGAAAATGTAATTTAGAACTCATTGGTGTACTAAGTCCTAAAAATGCTTAAAATATTCAGATACAATATTAAAAGTTTTGGTTCTGAGTTGACATTTAGGACGACTCCGAATTTTGATTGTAGGTTGTGTGGATCTCAGATCAGTAATTACCAGAAATGATAAGTAAGTTACTTTTATAGAAAAAAAAGCCACTTTAAACATCTTTACCTAAGTGTACTTAAATACAATAGCCACTTGGAAAAATCGCGGATTTCTAAGTGGGATGTGCCTTTTAGTTTCAATGACTTCGGAGAATAGCTGAGTCCGCAATCAGCCTGGAGAACGATTAAACCCTATCTCGGGGGAGAAATGATTTATCTGTTTATCTATTTAACCCTCTATTTGCTGATTTATCTTTACACGTAGGTCTGTGTACCACTCGTGTGCCTGAGCTGGGCAGAAGATCCCCTGGAACTGGAGTTACAGATGGTTGTGAGGCACCGTGCAGGTGCTGGGAATCAAACCCAGGTCCTCTAGAAGAGCAGGGAGTGCTCTTATCCATGAACTTCCCCTCCAGCTCTCTTGTGTTATCTCATCACATGAGCATACTTAACCTTTCTTTCTCAGCGCTGGGGATTGAGCTCAGAGCCTTGTGGAGAGTATGCAGTTCTCAACCATTAAGCTAATGCGTCCAGCCCCCATTAATCCATTTTTTTTTTTTTTTAGAAACTAGGGAGACAAATAGACCAGGACCTATCAGAGTCACACCTTGACTGTCTGTGCCACGGCTCCTTTGACTTTGGCCTTTGTGCTTTGAATTAGTTATGTTATCTGTGGTATTTTCCAATGGTCACGCAGTATTTCTGTCATCTTAGAGCCTGACCAGACAGGAGTTCTGGCAATTGCTCCAGCAGAACTATGGCACCGAACTAGGATTAAACGCTGAAGAAATGGAACACTTGTCGCTATCAATTGAAGAAAACGTGCAGCCAAGGTACAGTGAGGCAACTTAGAACGTCAGCGTGCACTATGACCGTTTCAATTCTGAGTTTCTGTGAACTCTTCATTTGGTTCGGTTTGCCCTCTTGTTGGTAGAGGGCAAGTTGGGAGAGAAGAGAGTCATTTGCTTAGTTGGTAAGCACTTGTGGGATTTGAAGAAATGTTAGCATTTGCTTCTAGAAAGCCTTTTAATGGAGGATCTGGAGCAGGGGCTGTGATCTCTGAGCTCACAGGAGACACTAGAGCAATTTGAGGGGTAAGGTGGTTTCAGGACTTTTCCTCAAAGGCTCTCTAGCACAGTGACATGAACCTAGCACTCAGTAAATACTGAGCACATTAGTCAGAGGAGCTGACAGTGCTTTGGGAATGCAAGCAATGGTAAGGCCATGCGCTGCTACAGTGTCATAAAGAAATTAGGAGAGAGATTATTTTGACAGCCAATCATTAAGAAGTGTGAGCATTTTACTAACTGTTGAAATTAAAAAAATGTGCCTTATCAATGTTAATCGAGGCCGTAGCCTCAATAAACAGAGGTAATACATCAAAACTCTGGAGCAAACATTATGCTAAGTGAGAGAAGCCAAGATCCAAGGACCAAATCTTGCCGCTTTGGTTGGGAGCCTAGGGGACAATGGCTGAGCCATCTCTCCAAATCTTACAATGCAAATATGTCGAAAGTCTTCATGCACACACAGATGCTTTCCTCCTCTGGGCAGTCTTCTATTCTGCTGCTCCAACCTATGTTGTCTCCGTTTATATCAATATTTTATAGTCTCTTTTTCACACGGCTGCACATGCATATTTTATAACTTTCCTGTGAAGTTCACATTTTTCCTTTGGCTGCTATCATTATAAAGTTTACTAGTAGTCCTTAGGTACGGAAACGGTGTAGAAAGTCAGTTTACTAACGCAGAGAGCCTTGGGGTGTAGTCAATAAGATCTGGATTGTGCTTTGTAGCTGGGATATCTCAGTCAAACCTTTGGACGTTTCCCCATCTATGAACACGAGGCAATTAGATTCGGAGGCCTTCAAGGTCTCTGCCAACTTTTGAACTTTGTAGCCTCAGAAGCAGGAAAGAATACATATTTTGACGAGTATCTCACACACGTTTGAGGTCACCAGTAAAGCTGTCTTGTCTTCTCCTGGTGACTATTTTGTAAGAAAATGTCGAGCAGGATCCTGGTGCCCAGCTCTCCCTCGCTGCTCCTCCCTCTGGAAACCGCAAGTCTGCTTCAAACCTTTGTTGCCTCAGCTCTCTGTACTCTTTGTCTCTGTTCTCATTCTTGCATTCTCTCCTTTCCTTTCCCCTCTCCTTTCCCCTCTAACCTCCATCCTCCTTGAGCTCTTGGGATCTCCATACTTAACTAGTGAGCTACGAAGCCCCATCAATCTGCCTATCCAGGAGGGAGCTGGTCGCAGACCTACTAATCGTTATTTGGGCAGAGTTAAATAGGGCTTGTGCTGATTAATTTTATGCCCACTTGACCCAAGCTAGAGTCATCAGAGAGGAGGAAACTTTAGCTGAGAAGATTCCCTCATAAGAGCCAGCTGTAAGGCATTTGCCTGATTAGTGATTGATGGGGGGAGGGCCCATGCCAGAGTGGGTGGTGCCATCCCTAGGTTGGTGGTCCTGGGTTCTACAAGAAAGTAGGCTGAGTAAGCCACGGGAGCAAGCCAATAAGCAGCTCCCCTCTACAGCCTTTGCATCAGCTCTTGCCTCTAGGTTCCAGCCACGATTGAGTTCCTATGCTGATGTCCTCCACGGAAGTCTTTGGCACTATGACCATTTGAAAGCTATATTTTTACAAGTTATTCTTGGGAGTAAGTAGCTTGTTAGCTGCACTGGGGTCTGAAGAGCCCACACTATTCTTAGAGGCCTGAACATAGATAAAGTTGGGTCCTCAGTACAGAAAAGAATTTCAGGACAAGTGAAAGCAAACCAGGTTTGTTAGGTAATAAGAGAGACAGGTGCTAGTCCATGCTTGATTTAAGTGCAAGGTGGGGATGGTGGGAGCGAAAATAGAGTCAGGGAACAGAGCTACCTTTAAGGGAAAAGAAGACATCTAAGACTAAAGGGTGCGGGGCTTCTCAAGAGAGCCATGAGTCTTTTCCTTTACAGTGAATGTACGTACATAAGTTATATTGTTTAAAGGGTATAGTTCACCGCAAAGCTTAATGATAAAGTCAGTGAAGTTTTAGAAATCAAATAAGAATGTGTAAGCGAGCTTATTTATTTTACTAAAAACTTTTCTTTTGTGAAAGGAACTATGACGTGACTTCATGTGGTGTAGTGCTCAGATTTAGGGATGAGAGGACTGCTGGCACAGTTAAGCCTCGGGCCATAAACATTCTCATCCTGAGTAAGCACAGATGGTTGGATGGTTGGTTGAACATCCTTATTTGTGATGTTTTTAGCTTTTTGGGCAGGTGTTTTGTTTTGTTTTGTTTTGAACAGGATTGTGTAGCTCTGGCTCTCCTGGAACTCCCTTTATAGACCAGACTGTCCCTAGACTCACAGAGATCCCCCTGCCTCTGCCTCCAGGTGCTGGGGTTGAAGGTGCTCCCCACCACACCTGCCCTCATGGCCAGCCCAGCAGTCTTGAGATTGTCATTTGTGTTGAAGTTTCTTGACTCTCAGCTAGAAGGAAATGCAAACCAGATCTCAGAGTGAAGGGGCCTTGTTTTCCTGTCTTTCTGTCCTGCCTCAGTCTGACTGATGGCCATTATCATATTTAGACATGAGGAGCTTCCACCTCCTAGAGGGCCTAGTTACCTCCGTCGAGACTAAGTCAGAAGTAAGACGATGTAAAACTGCCTTCTGGTGCCTAGTGGCATCTAACCCAAACATCTTCCCAAACCTTGGGAGCTCTGTGGTTTTACAATGCAACCTTAAGCCATATGTATGCATCAGATCAGCTGGGGCTACTTGTACTCCATTACATTTTTAGTAGTTTCTCAGATGTATGGATTTGCATATGAACATATGTTTTATGTTTTCAAGAATAAAGTCAGCTGGTGTCTTTAAGAGGGTAGCTTAACAATCTGTTCTTTGTTGAGATGTGTTAGACTAGCAAACACCTCAGAGAGGCGCATGAAGGGCTGGCTGTCTTCGTGAGATGACCTTACGCTTCTGTAATGCCGTGTTTCCTACAGAAGTCCAGGAAGAAGCAGCGTGGATGACTCTGGGGAAAGAGACGAGAAGTTCTCCAAGGCCATCAGTTTGACACACGAGTCAGTTAGCAGAGCTTCAGAAACAGAGTCATTGGATGGAAACTCACCGGAAAGAGTTAGTATCTGCTGTTCCCTAAAGCCTACCCCGGACACCGAGTCCTGTTAATCATAAGATCAAATCAAGTCAAATATGCAACGTATCCAAAGTGTTCAAAAGCTTGGGATGTCTGGCTGCTACTTGATTTTGGGAAGAGAGTTTAAGTCTCTAAGTAGCAGAGGTTACGTGGGGAAAGTATGTGCTGTTCTTCAAAGACACAGAGCGACCAGCAGGTCCTTGAGCAGCGTCTATTAAAACACCGAGTACCGTTTAAAATATAACAAGACGTAGGAGCTTGTAGTCAGCAGAATCACCCCAAGAGGAAGGAATGTGTGTGTGATGGAGAAAATGGCTTTCGAATGGGAGAGATGAGCTGTGAGCCCAGGCTTGGTCACAGAGGACCAAGTTCTTTTTTCTTTTTAGTAGAAACTTCTTAAATAGCACATTAAATGTGACAGTCCAACTGGGCTTCTTCATTAGCTGAAGAGTTTCATTTTTTTTCAAATACCATATGTGTATTAGCTTTAAAAATGACTGACTTGGAATCACTTGGAGTCGTGATTTTTTTTTTTTTTAAGATAGGGTCTTGTCATGTCTGTTGGGAAGACCTCAAACCTGTCTTCTTCACTCTCCCTAGTCCAGGGCTGCAGGCATTTACCACCACACTTGGCTCACTCTTCCTGTTATTTGATACTCTGTGTGTCTCCCCTGTCTTGTTAAACTGACCACTAATCTCTCGTGTTTCCTTTTGTTTTCTGGCATAGCAGCGTGTCCCACGCACATTGAGGGTGTTTTCCACCACAGACACCATGCCGCTTTTTTCTGATGAACCATTTTCTTGGTGAAGAAGGAGGTCTTCGGAGACCACCTTCTAAGAGCTGAGTGCCTTAACACAGCTTTCCCTGTTTGGGGCCTGCAGCTGGATCGGTCTGATTTTAGAGCAGCATTTGAGCTTCCGAGCCTGCCTCTGCCGGACCCCATATTTCAATAAGTTAACTGCTTAAGCTTTGCCTTTCATTCTCAGCTATAAGGTGAAAGTACAACCTCATAGGATTTCTAAACCAAGAAATAAGTGAATGGGTGTCTGTGAGGGCACTGAGAGCAATGGCTAGCATCCATTATGTGTCCCAAAGCCATAGGCTGTTGTAATTGAAAAACTTCGTGTAGTTAGCAATGATTCTGTTTTTTAGACCCTTCAGGGTCTCCTAGCATCTCCTCTGGGTAAATGTTTAGAGAACACTGACAAAGGCTTTATCCATGTGAAGGACCCGAGTTCTACACTTGCTTTAGCAAGCATCCCTCCTCATGCTTCTGCATCAGCCTACTCTTTACACAGCGACGCTCTAAGAGACACTTAGGGATCATCTACTGCACACGAGATGTCATTCTGGAAGTTAAGCTTTGTATGTAGGATACTCAGGGGAGGGAACAAGATAGAGGACTTCTTGTAGAATCATTATCCATTTGCCAAAGTCCACCTTGAGGGCTGGGTTCTCAGGACTCCAATCTGTCATTTAGTCCTCCTATCTCCCCTGTCTAATGTGTCCCCTCTTGGAATACTTAGCCTGTTGGTCTTACCTCTGGTTCTGTCCCTGAAAGAAGTTGTCTTCTATCCTTAGTGGTGAATGGGATAGAATAGAATGCAGTAGATTGACAATGTTCTTGTTGATGTACACATAGTTTTTCAAACTCCTGGGCCTTTTTTCCCAAGGAGTATTTGGGTGAGAGTCTCAGGTCTTAGAGATTAGCAAATGTTGTCTGTTTTTCACTTTGTTTGATTTTTTTTTTAATTTTCATCAAATTGAAAATAACAAAAATCAGAAACAACTATTTTCTAAATGAAAATTGTTATAAAATTAATATTCCTTGTGAAATACAGGAAACTATCTGGAGATACAAGCAATACAAATGTCAACAATTTGTTAACTTTTTTTTCCTTTAAAACAATTAGTTTATTTTATGCGCATTAGTGTTTTGCCTGCACGTATGTCTTTGTGAAGGTGTTGAATCCCCTGGAACCGGAGTTACAGACAGTTTTAAGTCATTATGTGGGTGTTGGGCATCGAACCCAGGACCTCTGGAAGAGCAATCTGTGCACTTAACCACTGAGCCGTCTCTCCATCCCCATTCTTTTTATATAGGTATTTACTGATATTCCTATAATAGGAAATGAAATTTAGTTAGCAAGAAGATACAGCATGATCCTCTGCCTGGCTCTTAGAGGGGTTCTGAGTCCGCTAGGCAAGCATATTGCTCTCTACCATGTAATCCCCAAATATATCAACCCCTGGTTTTGGCTGCTTGAAGTGTCAGTTCTCAGGATACTAACTGGTAGTCTAACTCTTCACTAAGTTGTGTCCTGGGTCCTACTTACCACTCAGCTTCCCGACTGACTGTGTTCTCCCTAGGGCTGAGTATCCCTTCAGATCTAGGTAAGGATTGTCTAGAGCAGAAAAGAGAAGGGCTGATATATGCTTTGTATACCCTTCCATCTCTGGACACACAGACGGGGCAAAGAGGATTTTTTTTTTTTTTGGTATAGTTAATACACACTTTGTACTTACCTTCCTGGTTATAGTTAGTTCTATTTGAATCGTAACATAATAATGGCATTTACATTTAATACCCATCAGTTACTATCTCTGTCCGCTAGTATGTCTGTTACTATAAAATGACTTCTCATTAATCATGCCCAGGAAGTATACTTAATCATATTTTGGTATACTTTAATTCTCTGTCTCTTAGTCTCTTAATGGTAGGACCATCAGGCTTGTTGTGAGGTCAACCTCTTCTCCCCATTGCACCCCTAAATGACTTCTATCTTTTTATGGTCTTTCCATTTCTACTTCAGTCCCTGGTTTTAAGAGAGTGGGCACTGGCTAAGGAAACTAAACTGGGTTTGGTTTCTCCCCTTGTCAGTCCCAAAAGAACTGATTGTTCCAAATTGTCGTCTTCTGCTGTGTCCTTTCCTTTGTGCTCTGACCACTCACATGATGGTAACTTCCTTTGAATCCCTTTTATGCGATGTTCTTCATAGGCCTGCCATTCACCACTGTGTGAGAACACTGCAGAAAGGCCTTCATATCCCGGGTAGCATTCAATCCTAAAAGCAGCATTTCGATCCTGTACTCGTCATATTTAATATTAAACTGCTTGCTGTAAAACCTGTGTTTCAAAACAGTTTTTTTTTTAACCTTTAAACCAAATTGTTTGTCTCTTAGGGATTAGGAAAAGAGGGGTCTCAGAGTGAGAGACACGTGAGAAAAAGTCCTTCCCTAGCTTCAGAAAAGAAGTTAGGCAGAGTGCCCTCCAAGACACTGGACTTGAATAAGAATGAGTACCTTTCTCTGGACAAGAGCAGTACTTCAGATTCTGTGGATGAAGGTAAAGAATTTTAAATCTTAACGAAATTCCAGGCATGTCTTCTAATGTTTACCTTTGTGTTAGGTGTGTGTGTGTGTGTGTGTGTGTGTGTGTGTGTGTGCATGCAGAGTGAGAATTTGATTGTGGCAGCCTCACATTCAGAGAACCAGAAAAGGAATGAATGTGTGTAGAAAACAGGAGACCAGTTAGTCAGTCTACCCATCTTTATTTCTCTCAAAGCCTGGAGTTTGAAGTCTCAATTAGAGTGACTTAGAATTCCAAGCTTTGAGAACTAGGGAGGAGAGGCATGGTGAAATATCTCAGTGCAAGCAAAAGGACCTGACTTCAACCCCTGGCACCCACATGACAAACCCAGCATTTGTTAGCCATGGTGGCACTGGTCTGCCCTCCCAACATCAGGAAGGCAGGGACAGGCAGATCTTTGGTCTCACTGGCTTGGCAGTCTCTCATAATCAATATGTTCCAGGTCCTACTGAGAGGCAAGACCAGGTCTCAGACAATGAAGGTGTCTGTCTCCTGAGGAAACCACACTGAAGGTTGTCTGGACTTCACAGACACATGAACACATGTATACACACAGAAACAAATGTGCCTGAACACTCATTCTTACATAACACACACACACACACACACACACACACACACACACACACACACACACAGGGCTTTCATGCAATGGACATGGAGCAGTGGTAGTGGAATAGAAATCTCTTACTAGAAAGCCTCTATGCCTCTCCTACAGACGGAGGTAAGATATTCCCATTGTTACTGTATTTAGCCTACCTTTCCTCCACCTATAGAAAAATAAGAAATTGAAGGTTTTGTTTGAACACATGTATGAGTTAGCTGTGCAGAGGCTGGATTGAGGACAAGATCTTTTGACTCCAATCTTCTTTTCACTTAAAGTACTTCCCAAGTTGTTCATTACTACTACTACTACTACTACTAGTACTACTACTACTACTAAAGATAGGTTCTCACTGTGTAGTCTTTTTTTTTTTTCTTTTTTTTTTTTCCCGAACCCAGGGCCTTGCGCTCACTAGGCAAGCGCTCTACCACTGAGCTAAATCCCCAACCCCCACTGTGTAGTCTTGGGTGCAGGCCTGTAACTCACTTTTTAGTTCTTTTGAACTCAGAGCTCCTCCTGTGTCTGCCACTGCTGGGATTAAAGGCACGAGTACCATGTCCAGGACTTCCCAACTTCTTTTTTCTCTTCTTTTTTCCAAAGAGATATCTTCTAGGTGTGGTGGTGCACACCTTTAATCCAAGCCTTTGGGAAGCAGAAGCAGGTGTAACTTTAAGGCTAACTTGGTCTACATAATGAGTTCTAGACTAGCCAAGGTAGATAGTGACATCCTGCCTCAACCAATTAAACAAACAAACAAACAAACAGCCATCTTAACAAAGACTTAACATATATACACAGTATATATGTATATATACAATTATGAAGACAATTAGTCACATTCTGAGATAAATATTAATTTGAATTACTGTGTGACTTCCAAAGGAAGTAAAAATGTCTAGAAAGCAACCCTGTTTAGAAGATTAGCTTGTTGATGTTACTTAAAGATTACTATTTCACTCCATATGGGTGACATTACATGCTTTTGATTTTGGTTATCTAGAATATTTTTGAGAAATATTTAGAGATAACTTTGAAGGCAGAAGCATGAGCATACCTTCACAATCGCTTCTGAACTCTTTTATTAGAGCCAATGTATATTGAAAATTTTTAAATTTAAACTTATTTTCAAATCACTTAAATTTTTTTATCCATTTATTCTCTCATTATTACATCCAGATCACATTTCCCTTCCCCTCCTCCCCGCCCTCCCCTCCACATCCCCCTTTACCATCCACGTCTCCGTGTCTCTTCAGAAAAGGGCAGGCCTTCCAGGGATATCAGTTGAACATGGCATATCGAGTTGCAGTCAGACTAGGCACAGACCTCATATCAAGGCTGGATGAGGCAACCCAGTAGGAGGACAAGGTTCCCAAGAAACAGCCCTCCCTCCCTCTGTTCAGAGGCCCACAAAAGCACCAAGCTACACAACTATAATCAAGTCACTTTTAAAGGAACATTCTACAGTTGAAAAAAAATTTTGACAAATAAAAACTGCTAATACAATTCTACATGACATTTAAATATTCTACACGGTATCTAAAATAGCTTATGGGGCCAGCAAGGTGGCTCAGTGGGTAAGGTGCTTGCTATGCAGCCAAAGAGCTTGAGTTCAGTCCCTGGAGTCCACACAACGGGAGGAGAAAACTGACTCCTGCAAATTGCCCTTTGAACCCTGTATGTGTGTGATAGCTCATATACCCTCCCCCACACTAAATAAGGAAATATAAAAAGTAAGATAAATTATTTGGTTTCAGAAGACCAACATGTAGCTAGACTCCAGCGATGATGAATAATCAGAGTCTTTACCTTCTTTCGGTGTCAAGGGTATCGAATGTGCTGCACTCCGGATGCTGCCTTCGCTGCACGCTCGCTATTGTTGCACAGGCTCCACAGAGAGTCTCCTTCCTGATATCCCTACCGTCATAAAATAGGGAAGGACAAAAACGAAGCAAAGAGCAAGTCAGAGCGACCAGAATAGCACCATTACCACGAATGGTGGCCAAGTTAGAGGATAGTCCGCCTCTGTGTGCCAGAGGTTACAGGGCTGCTGACAGAGCAGAGGATGACGATGACCACATGTGTCAGGCCAGCCACCCTCTGTAGTCAAAGATCAGCCATGGAGCGGCAGCTGCTGCTGGGCTGTCCTGGGCTTCACAGGACAGGGCCGACATAGGCCAAGCCTGCCCGGCACGCCCCTTCCATGCTTGCACATTCTATCGGGCAGCATGAGCTGCTATGACAGATAGCACGTGGCTCAGAAAAGAGCACTGTACCTCCTTACAGTTCTGTAGGGGAGAAGCCACAGATCAGGCCTAGCTTAATCACCCTCTGGTCAGGATACTCTTGCTGGCTGTGGATAGATACCTTCTTGTTCTTTCCTTAGTGCGTGCCTAGGAGGTTAGGGCGAGAGGAAGCAGGGAATAGTTGAGAATATAATACACCCCCCCCCCCAAAAAAAACCCAGACATTTATGGAAAACTTACTGGTGAGCAATGCTCCCAACTTTCTCCAAGTGCTCATAACCCATGGTTATTACACAGTAGGTTTTATAAGAAGTCTTTCTTGAAGCTATGCACGCCGACCTTGAAGTCAGTGCAGTAGGTCTGTGGGGATGGTGAGTAGCAAGGCCTTACTAGGCCTCCTGCTGGTATGTGTTAGGGGTGAGTGGGTATGGATTAGTCATGTGCTGCAGGACCGAACCCAGGACTCTAGGAAGATCCATTGTGGCACCCAGTGGCCAAATATGCGAGTGACACCAAAACAAGGAGTGATTTTTCTCTTTGTTCAAACCTACTCTTAAAAGAATCATCCATCCTCAAAAAGTCATTTCATTATTGAGTTCCTAGCAAAGTAACATTGAAACTCAAAAGCTGCACACACACACACACACACACACACACACACATCTAGGAATAACGGAAACTTGTGTGTAGTTTCCGTACGTGAGCCCCGGTCACACTGTGTTTCTTTTTTTTTTTTTTTTCTTTTTTCTTTTTTCTTTTTTTCCGGAGCTGGGGACCTAACCCAGGGCCTTGCGCTCGCTAGGCAAGCGCTCTACCACTGAGCTAAATCCCCAACCCCCACACTGTGTTTCTTATTGGTACCTCCTTAAAACCTGCCTGGTTTAGCAGTGGGCATCTCATGCTTTTTTTCCCCAGTGTTCTTAAGACATTGGGGTTTCCTTATTAGATTATCATTAGATGATAACTTCCACGGTTTTCCCTAAGTGAATCTCAGATCCATCAGGTTTTTGAAAGGAGTATGGTGATGAATTTTACGTTTTTTTTTTTTTTTCTTCCAATTTTCCCAAGGTTGTAAAATGATGAGGACATTGGCAGGAAACGAACTAGGGAGAAAATGGGGAAAGTTAGAGGAAGTGGACCAACTCGGGAGGTTTGGACATCCATGTGGTTAGAGGGAGCCGCCATGGGGAGCTCTTCACGCTAAGCATTGGTCAGCTCTGTTGTCATCCTCATTGTTGAGACAGGCTGTCCTGAAAAGCCAGTCCTACACTCAGGCAGACCTTGAGCTTCCTTTCACCCTCCTGCCCCACCCTGTGTGCTAGGATCTTATGTGCATCACCACACTGGCTAAAGTGAAGCACTTTGATCTGTTTTTTGAACAGATAGAAAAATGAGAAAAACCTGCCACATACACACACACACACACACACACACACACACACACACACACACACACACACACACATATATATATATATTCCCCACAGAACCAGTTAAAGTATCATGATACTGTCTCATGGAGGGAGTCAACGTGACTCCCTTCCCCCAACTCAATCCTTACCTATGTAGGACATTTTTATGCATCCTCAAAACAACAGGCAGTGTATATATTTAAGTTTCATGTTATTGTATTTCCCCTATATTCCTATATTCATCCACCTCATTCTGAAATATTTCTACCGGCCACTTTCAAACTTATACTTCAAAAAATTGTTTGACATTATGTGCATTTGTGTGTTTGTGCATGTGTGTGTGCGTGCGTGTGTGTGTGTGTGTGTGTGTGTGTGTGTGTGTGTGTACTGCTGGTGCCCACAGAGGTAGGAAGTCCTTGAATCTCCTGGAGCTGGAGTTATAGGGGTTGTGAGCTGTCCAGTGTGGGTGCTGGGATCCAAACCTGGGTCCTCTGGGAGAGCAACCTCCTCTCCAGCCCCAAGACGATATATATATATATATATTTTTTTTTTTGGTTCTTTTTTTCAGAGCTGGGGACCGAACCCAGGGCCTTGCGCTTCCTAGGCAAGCGCTCTACCACTGAGCTAAATCCCCAACCCCCCAAGATGATATTTTTTAAGCAGAATATTTTTTCTCTATTGACAATAGTACTGTGCTTCTGAGTTGAGCAGTGTCTTTTCTGCATTTGAAAATACCACCTGCCAATGTACTGTGCTGTAGCTGTATTATCGATGGTGCTGTTTGGAGAGAATTGAAATGTCAAGAATTTCATAAATGAGAAATCCAAAGCAGGAATGATTTATTTCATTTATTTATTTCCTTCGACAAATCCCCATGCAGAATATATTATTAATTTCTGATACTGATATAGCAAATTGCACTTTTATCAGTCATAATTCAGTATCTATCACCTAATGGGGCTTAGGAGAAGCATGAAAATATTACATTGAAGAATGTACATACATGTAATCTTTCCATTTTCAATATGAATAAGAAGCTCACTTTTGAAAAGTTGTAATCCCAGGGTTTCTTGAAAGAGGTGGCTCCTTCTAGGTATCGAGAAAATATCAGCTGAGCTTGGTACTTATTGCACTCAATTGTTAAAAATTTGTACAGCAAAAGAAAATCAATAGAGTGACAAGACATCTACAAAAAGGGAGTAATGTCTGTACCATATCAAACAGGGATTAATATCCAGAAAATATTTAAAAATTAAACAGTCAAAGAGCAAGTGATTCAGTTTATAATTGGGCAAATGAACCGAAAACCACTTTTCAAATAAAAAAGGACCAATGGCCAATAAATACAAATAAAAGTCTTCAGCATTTTTAGCTCTTTGGGGAAACTAGATCCTCGTCCCCACAGGCACGTTCGAGGCCGGCTATATGAAGCTCTGTCTCAAAAAACACACAACCCCCACCCCCTACCCAACCAACCAAAAATAATTACATTGAGATTCCATGTTATCCCTGTTAGCACGGCGACACCAAGAAAACAAACAAACAGAATCTCAACAGGTATTGGGGGTGTGGGAGAGAAAGAAACTCTCAGTCACTGCTGTTTACAGTGTGAGTTAGTCTTTTCTGGGACATATGCCCCCCAAACCCCCTAAGGTAAAAGCCAGCCTCCTTAGGGAGCCCTGTGTGCTCAGTGTTGTTGTGACTGAACCATTCATAAGAGCCAAGAGCACCTCACCCTTACCCACAACCACTATTCTAGTTTATCCGTGAAGAATGCAGGCCAGCCCATACTGAAGGCCATTGTGTAAAATGACCTGAATAGCTCTCTGGAATCCAGGGTTCAGAAGCATAACAAAGAAACGTAAAAAGTGAGAAGGTGCCAGGGATTAGAGCAGACTAAAGAGATTGGGTTGGATCCTTGTGTAGGAAGAATTTCCTGCAGAAATTCTACCAAAATCTATAGTTGTTTGCTTCCGTATGAATATTTGAGTTATATTTTAATTTTTTATTTTATGTATGTGAGTATACCGTAGCTGTCTTCAGACACACCAGAAGAGGGCATCGGATCCCATTACAGATGGTTGTGAGCCACCATGTGGTTGCTGGGAATTGAACTCAGGACCTCTGGAAGAGCAGTCAGTGCTCTTAACCACCTCAGAGCCATCTTTCCAGTCCCTGAGTTATTGCTTTTTATCATGAACATACAATACTTCTGTGTCAGAGAAAGCTTTTCCCCAAGCCTGGCAGGGAGGCTATCTTACAGAACCGTAGCTAATTGTCTAATTTCAGCGGCAATTTCTACGCTGGAGGAGCCCTTTGAAATCTCAGTGAATCATTTTGCCTATAAATAGTGTTTTTTACAAGAAGAGGGTAAATCAGTATCTGTGTGGTTCTTTACACACAAATCAGTAATGAGAGGGAAAGCCATCATGGTCGGGGCAGAGTCCTGCTCTTCTGGTTTGCAGACCATTCTCTTTGGTTAAAGCACACTTGTTCCCATGTCACCCTTGGAGCTTGGTTTCTGAGGTTTGGAGCTTGTGGCATGGTTTTTCATGGTGTATCAGTAGAAAGTAAACCTTGAAATAATGACTAGTCACTGTCCTTTGTCATTAAATCATTTAAAAGTTTGTGTTGGGTTGTTTCCACTATTTCTGTTACACACCATGCTCTGTTCTTCCTTTTTTCTTTTCTCTCTCTCTTTGTTTCTCTCTCTCTCTCTCTCTCTCTCTCTCTCTCTCTCTCTCTCTCTCTCTCTGTAGACTTTTCAGTTAAACTCTTTTGGGCAATGTAAAATGAAGGGTACTTTTTCGTGTGCTTGAGTGGATTCAAATTCCAGAGCAGTCACTCCTGACCTTGACATCTTGGTAATTCTCTCCATGTCACACGTTCCTCCTCTGTAGAGGAAGATGATAGATAATGTCGCTCTTCCAAAGGACTGTGGAAGGCTGAGAGGCGTCAGTACTGGAAGACGGTTAGCGGTGTCTGACATGTATGGGAACACGGGCTCCTGCGCTGTTTCCCAGGGACATCAGAGGTGACTTTAGTTCATCTGCTGCGATAGTGCTCAGCAGGTGCTTAGCCATCAGGTTCCCAGGGGGAGCAAGTTCTGTTCCACTGGACATTACTCAGCTTTGAAGAATACTTTCCAGGAGGAGTAGTTGTTGTTGTAAAATTATAAAAATGGCAGTCTTCTACCCCCTCTGGATCCGGCACCACAGTGCCCCAAGATGTCTGGTAGATATCTTGCCAGAAGCACACATCCCAACTCCGTGGTGGCCTAGACCAGCCACTGCACCGGCTCTTAACTCTTAAATCTGCATATTAAGAACACACAACACAATAACCTCTGATCCAATTGATAAGATATAATTGCCCACCTACACATGCAAAGCCCTGTACAATCCATCCCTTAAGAACATTCATAAAAAGCTGTAAATACACAGAGTGGGATCTTAATGTCGGCGTCCATGTTCTCCCCGAGGCTACTCTGCCATCTCCATTCCAGTCTCCTCCCCCCCCCTCAAATTTTTCCCTCGCCCATCCTTCCTTCTCATCCAGTGACAGGCCTCGTTCTATCCTGTACACACCCTCACCTGTATGACATCCTACAAGTTGCTATTTCCACTTTAAGGTAGGGTACTGAGAATACACTATGAGTACAGTGATCCCTACCTGGGACAGCCACAGTAAACCAAGTGAGCTCATTCAGATCAATGTGTTAGTCACACAGCAAATAGAACCTCCGGAGACTCATTTCCTGAATGTATTCAGTGGCATGTCTTGAAATGGCTCTGGTAGATATTTCTTTTTATCACACACGAAACATTGATTTCCGTGGTATCTTACAGGAGTTCGATATTATTCCAGCTAAGTGTTTATGTGCGTGTGTGTGTTTTAACAATTGAAAATTATGATCTGGTTTAGCCAAGTACTTATGTTTATGTTGAACATAAATGTTTCCGATTTGTAGTTTTAGATTTCTGAAGTAGGATAATCATATTTAAAAACTGTTTTGTATCAAGACCCAAACAAAACAAGTCTTTCCCCTGAAGTGTTGAAATTATCTTTCCTTAATTTCTTCTCCTCTGGTTTGTGTTTTGTTTTTTGTTTTTTGTTTTTTTTCTAGAAAATATTCCCGAGAAAGATCTTCAAGGAAGACTCTATATCAACCGAGTTTTTCACATCAGTGCTGAGAGAATGTTTGAATTGCTCTTCACCAGCTCACACTTTATGCAGAGATTTACTAATTCTAGAAACATAATAGGTTGGTCCTCTGTTCTTACTAATAACAAATTGGGGAGGATTTTCCTTGGAGAGTTGAAACTTGATAGTGTCTTGGGGGCGGAGGGGTTGGGGTGGGGGTTAGACACAATTTGATTTTAAGGTGTTGACTTTAAAACTGGGATTTAAATGTTTGGTTAAATTCACATGTGACCAAAATAATTGTTTAATTAGGTAAGTGCTATTTAAAAGGTATAAGATTTATACCCTAAAAAACCTGCAGTAATTCATTAATGTACCCATTTAGTCTAGTTGAAACCTATTGTGTGGAAAGGACTGCATTATGTGACACGTGGATGCAGGTAGAGTGTCAACTGAAGTAACCCCCTGGCCAAGTGGCCTGATAGTATCTATCGCAGCTGATTCTAGACATGGTCCTTACTCTGTGAGGTTCACAGTCTTCAGAGTTGGGTGCGTGTGCACCCTGAAAGCTGCTCACTGGGCCTACAGCAGCAACATTTATGATCTCAAGCACCCATCAGTAGTAGACTAGCAAATTGCTGTTTTCCTCTAAAGAGCCCCGTACAACAATGCAAGCAACGGTGAGCTCCTGCTGCTTATGAGTTAACCTCACAGACACAGTGTTAAGCGAACGAAGCTAGACACAAAGTGTGCACACGGTGATATCTTGGCAGAGACATGGAAGTCCATGTGTTCACTGCTGTTGTAGAGGGTTAGACGGGTGAAGCCTGGACTGCCTTTGAATGTCGATTAAGTTTTACGTATTAGCCTGAATAGCAGTGCCCACGTGTGCATCCCTGGTGAAATCAACAGAGCTGTGTGCCAAGTACCTATAATATAACGAAAACGTAGTTTTATATAGGGAGCTGATCACACTCCCAGAACAATTTCACTGCTCATGTGATAAAAGTTCCATATTGTTAAATATCTCAAATTAGTTTTTAGTAAGTTTTAAAGTGAATATATATCCAGATACTTTGTTAACTTTGGGAGTCAACCGCATCACGTTAGAATGCAGTAGCCGTAGACATTTGTACAAGGTAAGCCATTTCACATGGTCAGCAAATCAGTTCTGTAACCCGAGGATTTTGTTAACCATTAGGTTGTCTGAGACTTTCACAACAGCATAAGCACATATCCACTGATAAGATATCAACATGGACTCCAGGTCCAAAGCTGAATGTTCTTATTCCCAGCAGGGTAGCAAAGGGATTCTGTTGATAAGAGATTTCGTGATTATTTCATGAGTTTCACGGCTTTAAGAATTTTACTGTTTTCTGTTAAAAATATGAAATATCTAGGAGATGTAAGTTGCCCCCTGCTCAGTGGCTCATATTTGACTGTATCTCTTCTGAATCGGATTGTACTTTGTGATTGATTTCTGTCTGGGGAACTGCATCCCTGTGAAGAGTTAGGTGTGATTCCTGGAGTATTTGCTACCCAGTGGTTGTCGATGATGCAATGCCTCTTTTATAGTTATTATAAAGCACCACAGGTTATTACAAATTGGTAGGAAGTAAAGTGTGCTTTTTGCACACAACTAGTCCTGCTATCTAGTATCTATCTGGCCTCAGTATGGTTGGTTATATCCACTCGATGGTGTCATAAATAACTTTAGGAAGCAAAGGCTTCTGGCTTATTCAAAGCCCGAACAGTTATGGTAACATTACAGGGTAGACCTAGAATGAGTCAAGAGGTCTCTAAAAGATCATTGTTCCTGACCTTAAACCATACTGCTATTCTTAGAACCCGCTACCCAGTAATCAATGTGGTCTTTCTTCTTTTATTTCTACTGTGTGTGTGTGTGTGCGCGTGTGTGTGTGTATGACACACACATGTGTGGAGGTCAGAGGACAACTTGTAAGAAGGACAACTTCCACCGTGTGGGGTCAGAGAGTCAAACTTGGATTGGCAGGGTTGGTGTCAAGCTGGTAACTGCTGTCCTGGTCTAGTGAACAATGTCCCCCATCAGCACTTGAAAACTTCAGTTGGTGTCGCCCTTTGCAGAGCTTGTGAAAACTTTTAGGAGGCGTAGTCTTGCTGGAGGAGGCATGTGGCCAGGGGCTTTGGGTCATGGTATTTTATCACAGCAGCAGAAATAACTAAGACATCTCCTGAGTCATTTCCCAGCCCCATGGATCTAATTTATTTTAATAAGGAACTTTTAAGTTGGCAGTCTCTTTAATTTCTATTTACAGTTGCATGCCATTACTCGTAATTAAAAACTCAATTTAGAATATTTTTTCATTTAGATAAATGTAAACCTTCAGAGAAGCTTCACGAGTCGTATGATAACATCCATATTTACGTCCCTTAGGCTTCTCCTCAGATTTTAAAACTGTAATGAAATGTACATGCTGTAAAGGAAGCAAACAGTTCAGAGACGTTATGTACACTCATCATTGTAGAGCCATCACCACGTGCATCTCCAGATCTTTTCCATCAACACAAACAGAAACTCTGAGCCTTAAAAGAAAACTCTCCATCTGACCCTCCCCAGTTCCTGGGGAACCACCATTCCATCTTTTATACTGTGAATTTAACAAATCGGGCTACTCCGTATAAATGAATGTGTACAACATTTGTTTTTTACTGAGAAGTTTCCCACTTAACATAATGTCTTCAAATCCATCCATCCATCCATGAGAAGACCCACAGCAGAATTCTGCATCTTTTAAAGGCGAATTATATTTTGTATATGTGTATATAATATCATATTCTGTGGGTTCATTTATCCATTAATGACACATAGCTTTTAGTTACTGTGAAAAAAAAATGCTACCCAGGCCACTAATATATGGCTATCTACTTGTCTTCACTTTGATTTCCTTTCAGTACTTATTTGTTGTCTAAAGGCAGATTGTTTCATCATAGGTAACTTTGTGTATTTTCTTTTGAGGCGTACCCAGTTCTGTATTCTATGATTGTACCATTTTGTAATCTTATCAGTGATGCGTAGAGACTCTGGTTTTTCACAGAACGATCAACACTGTTCCTTCTGATTTTATGTAACAGTCAGCTAATTGATATGAAGTTTCACCAATTTAAATTGTTTACTAAAACAAAGAATTCTTAAAGTATCTGCAATTCCTGTCTTTTTATTTTTTTAACATTAGGACCATAAAAAAAAAAAAAAACCAATGTATCCTTTTCTCTGTTGTTATTGTCTTACCCAATATTATATTAATCAGAGGATGTTCTCACAAATGATAATTCAGTAGGCCTAGCTGGTAAAGTGGTAAAAATCCCAGTGTAACATGCATGGGGAGACAGAAATTGATTTAATAGTATGGACTTTAGCAACAGTATTCAATGATAACATTTGAACCTGTTTCCAGTTAACAGTGGGTCACTTGTTTTTCCCTGGAGTATGGTGACATAGGACCAAATAACCTGAAAAGTACTTCGAAATTAAGTGGATATAGCTTTTTTTTTTTAAATGAATGCCTAAACATGTAATATTTATAGCACATTCTGAATGGTAGACTCTATTGTGTGTGATGTTGCCCTTTTAAATGTAGTTACGAAGCTCTGACAGGTAGTCAAAGGCTTTCTGACCCTGCCTTAAAAACCTGTACACCTACTTGTAAAAACAAAGCTGGACAGACATGGCTCTGTCTTCAGTCTAACCCTTCAGCAACAGGAGAGATGGATTAAAGTCGGGCCCCAGCAATGAGAAGACTGATGTAGCAGTTCAACCCAGGGAATGAACATTTGTGTGTGTCTACTCACGTTGGCGGTATTCACGGTGTAGTCGGATCTTCAGAGTTCGTGAGGCTTTCATGCCTAATGATTCTCACAAATGTTGCTGAGGTTAAAGCTATGTTTCTATGGGAAGTGTGTCTTACTCATGATACAAGAGAATTGCAACTGAGATCTAATCTTATGTCACCTGACAACCAATAACATCTGTGACGTGGTTTCTCCATACGCACAGGTGTGAAAGTCTCATTGTTGAATGACAAATGTCTTTCAGCGTTTTCTCTTTAGTGATGGCATATCCAATGTTGTGTTTGTATCTTTTTTCCAAGACACGGTCTTTTTCTATGGTTCAGGCTAGCCTCATACTCTCCATCTTCCTGCCGTAGCCTCCCTGTTGCTGGTATTACATGCATGGTCCCATTTCCATCATTTCCACAGGTTTTGGATTTAAAATGGAGTCTACAGATGAATTGACCTTTAATTTTGTCTTCTAAAAACATATTAATAATTTAGAAATAAGTAGATAAGAGATATGTGTATTTTTTAAATTTTTATTTTTCTTGGATATTTTATGTATTTACATTTCAAATGTTATCCCCTTTCTCCTCTCTCCCATACCCCCTGCTGCCTCCACATGCTTCTATGAGGACGCTCCCAGTCCCACCCACCCACTCTAACCTCAATGCCCTGGCAATCCCCTACACTGGGGAAATGAGCCTTCACAGTACCAAGGACTTCTCCTCCTATTGATGCAGGACAATGCCATCCTCTGCTACATATGTGGCTGGAGTCATGGGTCCCTCTATGTGTTCTCACTGGTTGGTGGTTTAGTCCCTGGGAGCTCTGGTGGGGTCTGGTTGGTTGATATTGTTGTTCTTCCTATGGTGTTGCAAACCCCTTCAGCTCCTTCAGTCTTTTCTCTAACTCCTCCACTGGGCTCTCCTTGTTTAGTCTAATGGTTAGCTGTAACCATCCTCATCTGTATCAGTATGGCTCTGGCAGAGCCTCTCAGGAGACATGTCCTCTGTACCCCATTTTTAATAGGATTGTTTGATTCTCTGGAGTCTAATTTCTTGAGTTCTTAGTATATATTAGATATTAGCCCTCTGTTGGATGTAGGATTGGTAAAGATCTTTTCCCAATCTGTTGGTTGCCATTTTGTCCTACTGACAGTGTCCTTTGCCTTACAGAAGCTTTGTAATTTTATGAGGTCCCATTTGTTGATTCTTGATCTTAGAGCAGAAGCGATTGGTGTTTTGTTGAGGAAAATTTCCCCTGTGCCTATGTATTTGAGGCTCTTCCCTACTTTTTTTTTCCTATTAGTTTGAGTGTATCTGGTTTTATATGGAGGTCTTTGATCCACTTAGACCTGCGCTTTGTACAAGAAGGTAAGAATGGGTCAATTTGCATTCTTCTACATGCTGGCCTCCAGTTGAACCAGCACCATTTGTTGAAAATGCTGTCTTTTTTCCACTGGATAATTTTAGTTCATTTGTCAAAGATCAAGCAACCATAGGTGTGTGGGTTCCTTTCTGGGTCTTCAATTCTATTCCATTGGTCTATCTGTCTGTCTCTGTACCAATATCATGCAGTTTTTATCTCTATTGCTCTGTAATACAGCTTGAGGTTAGGGATGGTGATTCCCCTAGAAGTTCTTTTACTGTTGAGAATAGACTTTACTATCCTGGGTTTTTTGCTTTTCCAAATCAATTTGCAAATTTCTCTTTCTAATTCAATGAAGAAATGAGTTGGAATTTTGATGGGGATTGGATTGAATCTGTACATTGCTTTTGACAAGATCGCCATTTTTACTATCTTAATCCTGCCAATCCATGAGTATGGGAGATCGTTCCATCTTCTGAGATCTTCAATTTCTTCCTTCAGAGACTCGAAGGTCTTGTCATACAGATCTTTCACTTGCTTGGTTAGAGTCACACCAGAGCATTTTATATTATTTGTGGCTATTGTAAAGGGTGTCATTTCCCTAATTTCTTTCTCAGCCTGTTTATCCTTTGAATAGAGGAAGGCTACTGATTTGTTTAATTTTATATCCAGTCACTTTGCTGAAGTTGTTTATCAGCTGTTGGAGATCTCTGGTCTAATTTTTGGAGTCACTTAATTGTGCTATCATATCATCTGCACAGAGTGATATTTTTACTTCTTCTTTTCTAATATGTATCCCTTTGACCTCACTTTGTTGTCTAATTGCTTTGGCTCAAACTTTAAAGTACTTGAATAGGTAGGGAGAGAGTGGGTAGCCTTGTCTAGTCCCTGATTTTAGTGGGACTACTTCACATTTCTCTCCATTTAGTTGGATGTTGGCTACTGGTTTGCTGTATATTGCTTTTACTGTGTTTAGGTATGGGTCTTAAATTCCTGATCTTTCCAAGACTTTTATCATGAAGGGGTATTGAATTTTGTCAAGTGCTTTCTCAGCATCTAATGAAATGATCATGTGGGTTTTTTTCTTGAGTTTGTTTATATAATGGATTTCTGTATCCTGATTGGATCCCAGGGATGAAGCCTACTTGATCAAGGCGAATGATTGTTTTGATGTGTTCTTGGATTCGGTTTGTGAGAATTTTATTGAGTATTTTTGCATCAATATTCATGAGTGAAATTGGTCTGAAGTTCTCTTTCTTTGTAGGGCCTTTGTTTGGTCTTAGTATAAGAGTAATTGTGGTTACATAGAAGGAATTAGGTATTATTCCATCTGTTTCTATTTTGTGAAATAGTTTGAAGAGTATTGGTATTAAATCTTCTTTGAAGATCTGATAGAATTCTGCACTAAACCCATCTGGTCCTGGGCTTCTTTTGGGTGGGAGACTTTTAATGACTGCTTCTATTTCTTTAGGGGCTATGGGACTGTTTAAATGGTTTATCTGATCCTGATTTAACTTTGGTACGTAGTATCTGTCTAGAAAATTGTCCATTTCATCCAGATTTTCCAGTTTTGTTGAGTATAGGCTTTTGTAGTAGGATCTGACAATTTTTTGGAATTTCCTCAGTTTCCGTTGTTATGTCTCCCTTTTTGTTTCTGATTTTGTTAATTTGGATAATGTCTGTGTGCCCTCTGTTAGTCTGGCTAAGGGTTTATCTATCTTGCTAATTTTCTCAAAGAACAAGCTCCTGGTTTTGTTGATTCTTTGTATAGTTCTTTTTGTTTCTACTTGGTTGATTTCAGTTCTGGGTTTGATTATTTCCTAAGGTCTAATCCTCTTGGGTGTATTTGCTTCTTTTTGTTCTAAAGCTTTTAGGTGTGCCGTCAAGCTGATAATGTTTACTCTCTCCAGTTTCTTTTTGGAGGCACTCAGAGGTATGAGTTTTTCTCCTAGCACTGCTTTCATTGTATCCCATAAGTTTGGATATGTTGTGCCTTCATTTTCATTAAATTCTAAAAGGTCTTTAATTTCTTTATTTTTTCCTTGACCAAGTTGTCATTGAGTAGAGCATTGTTTAGCTTCTATGTGTATGTGGGCTTTCTGTTATTTTTGTTGTTATTGAAGACCAGCCTTAGTTTATGGCGATCTGATAGGATGCACAGGATTATTTCAATCTCCTTGTATTTATTGAGGCCTGTTTTGTGACCAATTATATGGTCAATTTTTGATAAGGTACTATAAGGTGCTAAGAAGAAGGTAAGAAGTTATATTCTTTTGTTTTAAGATGAAATGTTCTATAGATGTCTGTTAAATCCATTTGGCTCATAAATTCTGTTTCACTATGTCTCTGTTTAGTTTCTGTTTCCATGATCTGTCCATTGATGAGAGTGATATGTTGAAGTCTCCTAATATTATTGTGTGTGGTGTAATGTGTGCTTTGAGCTTTAGTAAAGTTTCTTTTATGAGTGTAGGTACCCTTGCATTTGGAGCACAGATGTTCAGAATTGAGAGTTCAATTTGGTATATTTTTCCATTTATGAGTATTCTTTCCTTATCTTTTTTTGGCAACTTTTGGTTGAAAATTGATTTTATTTGATATTAGAGTGGCTACTCCAGCTTATTTCTTGGGACCATTTTCTCGGAAAATTTTTTCCCAGCCTTTTACTCTTAGGTATTGTCTGCCTTTGTCACTGAGGTGTGTTTCCTGTATGCAGCAAAATGCTGGGTCTTGTTTACGTATCCAATCTGTTAGTCTATGTCTTTTTACTGGGGCATTGAGTCCATTGATGTTAAGAGATATTAAGGAATAGTGACTGTTGTCTCTTATTTTTGTTGATAGAGGTGGAATTATGTTTTTCTGGTTATCTTCTTTTGGGTTTGTTGAAAGAAGATTTACTTTCTTGCTTTTTCTAGGGTGTAGTTTTCCCTCCTTGAATTGTAGTTTTCCATTTATTATCCTATGTAGGGCTGGATTTGTGGAAAGATATTGTGTAAATTTGATTTTGTCATGGAATATATTGTTTTCTCCATCTATGGTAATTGAGAGTTTTTCTCAATATAGTAGCCTAGGCTGGCATTTGTGTTCTCTTCAGGATCTTCTAGCTTTCAAAGTCTCTATTGAAAAGTCTGGTGTAATTCTGATAGGTCTGCCTTTATATGTTACTTGACCTTTTTCCCTTACTGCTTTTAATATTCTTTCTTTGTTTTGTGTATTTGATATTTTGACTATTATATGATGGCAGGAATTTCTTTTCTGGTCCAATCTGTTTGGAGTTCTGTAGGCTTCTTGTATGTTTATGGACATCTCTTTCTTTAGGTTAGGGAAGTTTTCTGCTCTAATTTTGTTGAAGATATTTACTTTCCCTTTAAGTTGGGAATCTTTGTTCTCTTCTATACCTATTATCCTTAGGTTTGGTCTTCTCATTGTGTCCTGGATTTCCTGGATGTTTTGGGCTAGGAGCTTTTTGCGTTTTACATTATCTTTGATGGTGTTGATGTTTTCTATGATATCTTCTGCTCCTGAGATTCTCTCTTCTATCTCTTGTATTCTGTTGTTGATACTTACATCTATGACTCCAGATCTCCTTCTTAGGTTTTCTATCTCCAGCATTGTCTCCCTTTGTGATTTCTTTTTCTCTTTTCTTTTTTTTTTTCTTTTTTTCGGAGCTGGGGACTGAACCCAGGGCCTTGCGCTTGCTAGGCAAGCACTCTACCACTGAGCTAAATCCCCAACCCCCCTTTGTGATTTCTTTATTGTTTCTATTTACATTTTTAGATCCTGGTTGGCTTTGTTCAATACCTTCACCTGTTTGGTGGTGTTTTCCTGTAATCCTTTAAGGGGTTTTTGTGTTTCTTCTTTAGAAGCTTCTACTTGTTTACATGTGTTGTCCTATATTTCTTTAAGGGAGTTATTTATGTCCTCCTTAAGGTCCTCTATCACCATCATGAGATGTTAAATCCAAATCTTGCTTTTCTGGTGTGTTGCAATATCCAGTATTTGCTGTGGTAAGAGAACTATGTTCTGATGATGCCAAGTAGTCTTGTTTTCTGTTGCTTAGGTTCTTGTGCTTGCCTCTTGCCATCTAGTTATCTCCGATATTAGTGGTCTTGTTGTGTCTGACTGGAGTTTGTCCCTCCTGTGGGCCAGTGAGCCTGAGAGCCTGTGAGCCTGTGAGCCTGTGAGCCTGTGAGCCTGTGAGCCTGTGATGTTTGGAGTGAGAGTGCTACTGGCAGATCAGCTCTCTGCAGGCAGGTTTTGGGTCTGAGAACTGTGGGACAGCCCAGCTCTGGGGACAGATGTAGACTAGAAGGGTCCTTTCCTAGGTCCCCCTGTGGCTTCCGTGCCCTTTGAGCTCCCTGTGTGTTTCTCCTTGGACAGTCAATGGATAGAAAATGGGGTCCCACCTGTGGCTTAGGAGGGGGAGTGCTCCTAGCAGCCCAGGTCTCTGCACGCAGGTTTTGTGTCTGAGGGCTGTGGGACCACCCTAGCTCTGGGCACAGATGGAGATCAGAAGCAAGAGATGTATGTGTGTATGTTACTGCTTTTTAAAAGGGGAAATTCTTTTTATTTTTTAAGATTTATTTTATGTGCTTTGAGTGTTTTGTGCACTTGTATGCCTGTGCTCATGCAGGTCAAAAGAGGGCATCAGATTTTCTGGAACTGGAGATATAGATGTTTGTGAGACACCATGTGGGTGTTGGAAATCAAACCCAGGACCTAAGCAAGGACAAATGCTCTTAACCACAGAGCCATCTTTCCAGTTCCTATTATAGCTTCTTAAACTGGGTGTTGCTGACTACACATATATATGAAGCCCTGCAAATGAATGTGGAGGGAGGGCCCCCCAAATTTGTCAATAGTAAAGGCTTCTGAACACAAAAAACAAAATTTAGTTCAAAATCCACGGTGTAATGGGTCTGAGGTGCTTCTGGCACCTCTGTTGTTAAGAATGACTTTGCCGAGGCCAGGGTTCTGAGCACATAGTGTGTGTGACTGTGCATAGTGTCGTGATGCATGCTGCCAGCATACACTGCCTGCGGGACCTTGGCTCATACAAACAGCGTTCTGCCCCATAGAAACCTAACAATTTAACTCTGGATAATACTTCCATTATTGTCCTACCATCATCCTTAGCATTTCAGTACCAGGTTAGTATATGTTTGGGTTGTACTGCATTAAATCTTCCATATTAAAAAAAAAATGCTGGGGTTGGGGATTTAGCTCAGTGGTAAAGCGCTTGCCTAGCAAGCACAAGGTCCTGGGTTCGGTCCCCAGCTCTGGGAAAACAAAACAAAACAAAACAAAAAAAATTTGCTGTTTGAGTTGCTGACACAACTTTCATCTTAAAAATCATGTAATGAATCTGGGTATAGAATTAGGAAAAACCCTTAGCAATTTCCAAGGTGCCTGTCAACACATTTCCTTCGTTCTGTCCCACACATGGATGGCAAATGGCTTTCTCAGCTCTAACTGCTATAAAATCAACCTACGGGACTCAGAAAAACCCCAACGGTGCTCTGGCTTCCCGTGTATCAAGTCCTTAGCTACAGAGTAATCCCTTGTGTAGAAGTAAGTGGATGTAGCCAATAGCATGCACATTTGCTTGTCCATATTTTACTTGGCAAAACTATAGGTGAACTAAAGAATTACATTGCAATCATGTCTTTGTAGTTCATTATCCATACGCGTCTGATTTGTAGACCATTTTATATACCTGTTGCCCAGAGTCAGTAAGAACTTCTCTGGTGAAAGGGGTCTAAAAGTGAAGACAGTTCAGAAGCCCCTGATATGTATCTCCTACAAGAAGAATGACTCACATTTAATCTTCCTTTTCACCAATGAAGCCGAGGACTGCTTGTAAACATCTAATTCTCAATCTGCACCTCTGACTGAACTTAAAGCCTTTCTGTTTGCTCTGGTTAGATGTGGTGTCCACCCCCTGGACAGTTGAATCTGGAGGCGATCAGCTGAGAACCATGACCTACACTATAGTCCTCAGCAATCCACTTACGGGCAAATGTACTGCCGCCACGGAAAAGCAGGTACGCGACTCAGTCGGGGCTCCAGAGGAGTTCTGCCCACAGCTCAAGGAAAGAGTGCTTGTCACAGGCCACAGTTGATGCCACAGGTTCACCAGATACCTGACAAGGGATGACAAACTGTCAGAGCCCAGAGGGCTCCCACCCACCCACCTACACCTAGTCAATAGACCACCTGTTGGAGAGTATTTGTCAGGAGTTTCCATGTCGTTTGCAATAATGATATTGTAGTTTTATTTTTAATAATGGTGGTTGTACAGATTGAGCCACAAACTCTTGGGCATGCTAGCTAAGCACTCTACCACTGGGCTGTGTTCTCTAGCCTGCAGTCACGTTTTTTTTTTTTTTTTTTTTTTTTTTTTTTTTTTTTTTTGAGAACTACCAATTTTGTTTATTATTGATTGAATGATTTAAGTCTTTTTGGTGTTTACTTTTTGTAGTTTTTATATATTCTAGATATTAATCTTCTGGCTGATGTACAGTCAGCAAATAATTATCCCTTTTGTAGCCTGTCTCTTTATGTTGGTGGTTGTTTCTTTTGCTG
Organism: Rattus norvegicus; assembly: GCF_021556685.1. Taxonomy (NCBI): domain Eukaryota; kingdom Metazoa; phylum Chordata; class Mammalia; order Rodentia; family Muridae; genus Rattus; species Rattus norvegicus. The sequence goes on from NC_141544.1 coordinate 70,456,810, forward strand.
TGCAGAAGCATTTTAATTTCATGTAATGCCATCTGTTAATCCTTGAGATCATTTCTTTTTTTTTAATTTATTTAATACTTAATAATAATTCTTTGGTTTCCGGGCAAACATCCCCCTCCCCCCTCCCCTTCCTTATGGGTGTTCCCCTCCCAACCCTCCCCCCATTGCCGCCCTCCCCCCAACAATCTAGTTCACTGGGGGTTCAGTCTTAGCAGGACCCAGGGCTTCCCCTTCCACTGGTGCTCTTACTAGGATATTCATTGCTACCTATGAGGTCAGAGTCCAGGGTCAGTCCATGTATAGTCTTTAGGTAGTGGCTTAGTCCCTAGAAGCTCTGGTTGCTTGGCATTGTTGTTCATAAGGGGTCTCGAGCCCCTTCAAGCTCTTCCAGTTCTTTCTCTGATTCCTTCAACGGGGGACCTATTCTCAGTTCAGTGGTTTGCTGCTGGCATTCGCCTCTGTATTTGCTGTATTCTGGCTGTGTCTCTCAGGAGAGATCTACATCCGGCTCCTGTCGGTCTGCACTACTTTGCTTCATCCATCTTGTCTTATTGGGTGGCTGTATATGTATGGGCCACATGTGGGGCAGGCTCTGAATGGGAGTTCCTTCAGTCTCTGTTTTAATCTTTGCCTCTCTCTTCCCTGCCAAGGGTATTCTTGTTCCCCTTTTAGAAAAGGAGTGAAGCATTCACATTTTGATCATCCGTCTTGAGTTTCATTTGTTCTAGGCATCTAGGGTAATTCAAGCATTTGGGCTAATAGCCACTTATCAGTGAGTGCATACCATGTATGTCTTTCTGTGTTTGGGTTAGCTCACTCAGGATGATATTTTCCAGTTCCAACCATTTGCCTACGAATTTCATAAACTCGTTGTTTTTGATAGCTGAGTAATATTCCATTGTGTAGATGTACCACATTTTCTATATCCATTCCTCTGTTGAAGGGCATCTGGGTTCTTTCCAGTTTCTGGCTATTATAAATAAGGCTGCGATGAACATAGTGGAGCACGTGTCTTTTTTATATGTTGGGGCATCTTTTGGGTATATGCCCAAGAGAGGTATAGCTGGATCCTCAGGCAGTTCAAAGTCCAATTTTCTGAGGAACCTCCAGACTGATTTCCAGAATGGTTGTACCAGTCTGCAATCCCACCAACAATGGAGGAGTGTTCCTCTTTCTCCGCATCCTCGCCAGCATCTGCTGTCACCTGAGTTTTTGATCTTAGCCATTCTCACTGGTGTGAGGTGAAATCTCAGGGTTGTTTTGATTTGCATTTCCCTTATGACTAAAGATGTTGAACATTTCTTTAGGTGTTTCTCAGCCATTCGGCATTCCTCAGCTGTGAATTCTTTGTTTAGCTCTGAACCCCATTTTTTAATAGGGTTATTTGTCTCCCTGCGGTCTAACTTCTTGAGTTCTTTGTATATTTTGGATATAAGGCCTCTATCTGTTGTAGGATTGGTAAAGATTTTTTCCCAATCTGTTGGTTGCCGATTTGTCCTAACCACAGTGTCCTTTGCCTTACAGAAGCTTTGCAGTTTTATGAGATCCCATTTGTCGATTCTTGATCTTAGAGCATAAGCCATTGGTGTTTTGTTCAGGAAATTTTTTCCAGTGCCCATGTGTTCCAGATGCTTCCCTAGTTTTTCTTCTATTAGTTTGAGTGTATCAGGTTTGATGTGGAGGTCCTTGATCCACTTGGACTTAAGCTTTGTACAGGGTGATAAGCATGGATCGATATGCATTCTTCTACATGTTGACCTCCAGTTGAACCAGCACCATTTGCTGAAAATGCTATCTTTTTTCCATTGGATGGTTTTGGCTCCTTTGTCAAAAATCAAGTGACCATAGGTGTGTGGGTTCATTTCTGGGTCTTCAATTCTATTCCATTGGTCTATCTGTCTGTCTCTGTACCAATACCATGCAGTTTTTATCACTATTGCTCTGTAATACTGCTTGAGTTCAGGGATAGTGATTCCCCCTGAAGTCCTTTTATTGTTGAGGATAGTTTTAGCTATCCTGGGTTTTTTGTTATTCCAGATGAATTTGCAAATTGTTCTGTCTAACTCTTTGAAGAATTGGATTGGTATTTTGATGGGGATTGCATTGAATCTGTAGATTGCTTTTGGTGTTTTCCTCTGGCGTCTGGATGTGCGCAGAGTGCAGTCTCTTCTGGTTTCCCAGGCGTGTCTGCCTCCCTGCAGGTTCAGCTCTCCCTCCCACGGGATTTGGGTGCAGAGAACTGTCTATCCGGTCCGTTTCCTTCAGGCTCCGGCCGTGTCTCAGGCGCAGGGGTCCCGCCGCTCCTGGGCCCTCCCCCACGGGAACCCAGAGGCCCTACACAGTTTCCTCTTGGGCCAGGGATGTGGGCAGGGGTGGGCAGCGTTGGCGGTCTCCTCCGCTCCGCAGCCTCAGGAGCGCCCACCTGACCAGGCGGTGAGGTCTCTCTCCCACGGGGCCTGGGAGCAGAGAGCTGCAGCGGGCCGGGATCTGCCCTGCAGTCACGTTTTAAAGACAGGCTATTATTTATTGATTGATCGATTGATTGATTGGTTAGTTGGTTTTGTTTTGTTTTGAGACAGGGTTTCTCTGTGTAGTCTTGGCTGTCCTAGAATTCTCTCCGTATATCAGACTGGCCTTGAACTCACATCCTACCTCTGCCTCCTGAGTATTGGCATTAAAAGCCAAACAAGTCTATAAAACAAACAAATCTATAAAAATGTGAACAGAAGTATTGTCCAAAATTATATCAATGCCTCAGATGTCTTTGGAAACCAATATGGAGTTGTGGAGGGATGCTGGCAGAGGGGAGGTGGGGCTCACATGAAGGGAGATGGGACAGCAAACATGGCGGACGGTAGGCGATGAGCTCATGAGGGTTCACTGCATCCCTCTTGTACCCGTCTACAGTTTTGTTTAATAGAAGAATTTAAAATGAGTATCTCTAAAATCTAACTTACAATAAGATCATGTCAGGGGAGAAGCCCAAAGAACCAGATGGCTGCTGTGACATATGGGGAACATTGTTTTTAATCTTAAACACAAGCCAGTACTCCTCTCAGTGACTAGAATGGCACTGGCTTAGAGCGGAGTGTGTTTGGCCAGTCTGGGCTAGAGTCTAGTGCACCTGAAGACCACTGCAAACAGCCGTGAACACTGAAGGAGGTGTTGTTTTGGTTTTTCCATCAGCGTTACAGAAAATGTGATTCACTTATCGTCTATAACATTTTAAAAGGTTGTCACAGATACAAGAAGAGATGGGTGTTTTGGAATAGGAAAATCTTCTATAAACTTAGGAGCCAGTCCTTCCTCCTTCAATGATGGGTAGAAGTGTGGTTAAGTGAAAGCTTTAGTTGACAGACCCCTTAAGTTAGGGAAAACGATGTTTTGCCTGGTTGCTCTATTTTTTTGGCTTTTTTTTTTTAACAGTTGGCTTTGTTAAAGTTTGACGAATGTGGGAGTTATGGCCCTTCTACTATTCAATTGATTTTTGAATTGTCAACTTAATTTTTTTTAACTTAAAACTCATTATAGCCAAGAAACACAGAACGATTATGCGATTTATTTCTCACGCTGTCCTAATTTGTCATAAGATTTTCGATGTGTTTTGTATTTGTGAGGAGGAACTTCAGTATATATGCTCTAAGTTGCTGGGGAACATATTGAAAAACCCACGTAAACATCTTTTATCTTACTTCGGCAGACACTGTATAAAGAGAGCCGGGAAGCCCAGTTTTATTTAGTAGATTCAGAAGTGCTGACACACGACGTCCCCTACCACGACTACTTCTACACTTTGAATAGATACTGCATCGTGCGCTCTGCAAAACAGAGGTGCAGGCTGAGGTGGGTCGCTGCAAGCACACACACGAGTGAGTTGACCAGGGTGTGCTGTGTAACACCAGACTGAAGTCTTAGTCGGGCACCACAGAGCTTCGCTTCTTACCTAAATCACATGTCCAGCAGTGTTCGGGATGTGGGGCTCCGCACTCAAGACTGAAACTGATAAACGTATGGGCATCCTGGGGCCTCACAGTCTAGAATAAATGCCCTTCAATTGCCACAGGAATAAAGGCTATAGAATTGGCCAAAGCTAGTCCCGTGCTCCAGTGTAAGCGTCTCAAGCGTCAGGAGTTTTAGGGGAACGCATGGTGAGCCACACGGCGCTCTGCTGCGGTGCGAACGAAGAAGGTTGGCACCTTGAAGAGCAATGGCCATCGCAGGCCGTGCTGGCCCTAATTAATAGAATTACTTTTGACTAGTGCGCAATCACTAGAGCTCCCCGAGGCATTTAGAAATTTATTTAATTCCTTAGCGTTTCCTGAAGCCTTCATTGCTTTTTAGGCGAGGGTAGAGTATCCCACTTTGATGAGGTTATTAGCAACTCACAATGTTTTTAAAAGAAGAACAAATTTTATTTCACAGTAGTAATGGCATTTAATTCTTTTGGCTTCCCACAGAATGCAACCTCACGTTTCACTGCAGTGAAATAGCTAAAGTAGTGGCCACAGTCCCCTGAACTCTTCTGGTCTCCTCTGCTGGCTAAAGTCTGTCTCTAAAGAAATATTATTTTCTTCTCTTCCTATTAGAGTCTCCACAGACTTGAAATACAGGAAACAACCGTGGGGCCTTATCAAGTCTTTAATCGAGAAGAATTCCTGGAGTTCGCTGGAGAACTATTTCAAACAGCTTGGTATGTAGGCTTTCATGCATTGGTATTTTCCAAGGTCTCATTTAAAACGGGCTGTTCTTCATTAGGATCACACGTCAAAAATTAACGTACATCACGGTCAACCTTTCAATACTCACAAACGCTGTAAAAGAGAAGCATGATTGTTTTTCCCCACTTTACCGTCAAGGAAATCCCGAGTACATTTAAGTGACTTGTCCAAGATCACACACACTGCCTGTGCAGGGAGCCAGGAGGCTAAACACAGAGAGAAGTTCCAAAACTAGGTTATAGATCCTCTTGTCCTCTGTCACAACTGCAGGGCCCCAGGTCTACACCTGTCTTTTTTTTGGGAACTGGGGACCGAACCCAGGGCCTTGCGCTTGCTAGGCAAGCGCTCTACCACTGAGCCAAATCCCCAACCCCTACACCTGTCTTCTTAACTGTGGCTTTCCTGGGCTTATGTAGGCCCACTTGGCAATGGTGCTGTGTTTGTGTGTGGATTTACTGGAGGTGTGCTGGTAGCTGACCAAGAGAGACAATGCGGCTGTTACGCTGGGATACTTCTTAATATACACAGAAGGGAATGCTGCATATCTGAACATAATTAATTCTAGTGAAGGAAAGGCCCAAAGCCAGCCATCTCTAGCGACTTAAGGCTGCATGCTTGCTTTACTCTGCTGGTTACTTGTCCTCTGGCTTTTTTCCCTCTGGCTGTTTCATTGTTAAACTTCTCATCAGCACCAAAGAAGTTTGGCCACTTGCTAACGAGATTCTGAAAAAAAAAAAAAAAAAAAAGAAAGAAAGAAAGACCAAGCAGAGGGAAGGACTAAAAATAAATGACAGAAATGAGATATTTAGGTTGTTTCAAGATTCCTTTTACCAGACGTTTTCTTTCCAAACGTTAGAACTTCTACACGCTACCCTCTTCTTTAGGGTTAAGAAGCGCTGATAGATCCTTCCTTGGAAACCTTTCTAACGATCCCGTGGATGTGTGTGGAACCCTCGATTTCACAACTGAAGGCATTACGTTAATATTTAATATAGCACGTAGCAAGTTTCCGCTGATGACCTCATCATTTATTGATACACATTCTTCCTAGAATAAGGAAGTCTCACTGTAGGGTCATTATAGTCTCTAAAGCTCTTAATTAAGAATAAAGTTTTAATCTAGTCTGTAAAACCTGAGGTTTGATAAGAGAGGGTTATCAAGGCTCAAACGAGCCCACCTACGCATGCGCGTGCGCGCGCACACCCTCTCTCCCCCACACAACTTGTGTCCTATAGTTGAGGAAGCTTCCTTCTTATCCATTTGTTTTTAAAAATTCTTCTCAGAATCAGATTTGTTAATGGAAGAGTCTGTGTTGAGTCAACCCATGGAAGATGCTGGAAAACTTAGCAGCCTACGCCGGAGACGGCGGACCTTGAACCGGACAGCAGAGCCGGTTCCAAAGCTGCCCTCTCAGCGCTCTCCTACAGATTTGGGCTTCGAGGCCAAAGACGATATTACAGGTAGCTGTCGCTATTAAACAGATAAAAGACTTACCCTTAGGAGGCATGGGGTGCCTCTTGTCTTTGAGGAATGCCATTTAAGGAAGCCTGCCTTTCTCTTCTTTTTGATAATATTTATTAATACTCTGAATTTCTTAACAGCAGCTACCGTAGAAGCCTAAAGAAACAGCTGGGATGTGGCAGGTATATGACGAGTAGAATATTTCAGTTGGCCTGCACAACATTAACATTTTTTAGATTGCTTGGACTGGTGCCCGCCTTTAGTCCCAGCGCTCAGAGGTAGAGGCAGGTAGATCTTGGTGAGTTTGAGGCCAACCTGATCTATCTAGTGAGTTCCAGGCCAGCCAGGATTACTTAGTGAGATGCTACCTCAAAAAATAATTGGGTATTTAAATAAAATATTATGTTTGTGTGGCCCTGTACCAAGTCCCTTCAGACAGTCTGTGTTGTCCATCTGTGACTCTGTCCCCAACATGAGCCACTAGCCCCAAGCTTCTGTTTATTTCCTGCTTAACATCTACAGACATCTGATGTTTAGCTCTGAGTGTACTGCTGAGGGCTAGCCTGGGCAAACAGCTGAGATGGAGCTTGACCATCAGTTTCGAGTTAATTTCAGATGATTATTGACTTTGAGCAGTGTTCACAGCCCTCTCTCTCACCTCTCACCTCCAGGAAAGAGAAAGGCAGTGGACAGTTGTGACACTGCCCTTATCGTGGTGATGAGCGTATTGTAAGTATCCCTTGTATATCCTTTGTTCATATCGTCATCTGTTTTTAAGTAGGTCCCCAAAGAATTGTAAGGCATAAGGACTTATTTTTTACTCTTTGTGTTAGTGCTTGGCCTGCATGTCTGTGTGCAGTACCTACAGAGGGCAGAAGGAAGCACAGATCCTCTTGGAAGCGGAGTTACATACAGAGGGTTGTGAGCGATTCTGTGGGTGCTGGGAACCAATCCCAGGGAACCAATCTCAGGGAACCAATCCCAGGGAACCAATCCCAGGGAACCAATCCCAGGGCTCTGAAGAGCAGCAGGTGTCCTTAACCGCCAAGCCTTCTCATCAGCCTCTGCATTTGTTTTATTGGGTAGAAATGGTCACTGCTGACCACGTTGAACTGTAAAACCAGTCTAATAGATTTTGTTTGATAGCTTTTGATGTATGTTTTTTTCGGAATTGTCAAAGGTAAGGGAATATAAAATATACGCTCAGCATTAAAATAAAAAGCATTCTGACTTATTTCTATGAAACCTATGGGTTTTTATGAGAAGTTCTGTAAATTTAAAGAAAATACTTGTTGGTAAAATTCTAATAAAATGATTCTACCTTGCTTAAATAGATCAGTGGTGTTACGCGTTTATATGAGTAAGACTTAGTGTTTTTGCTAAAATGCAGATGTCTCAGCTCTAATTTTAAAGGTCGTTTCAGAAGACTTTGAATAGTGATCAGGAAATTTTAAAAACATTTTTAAAAATTTAAATTGATTTTTATGTGTATGGGTGTTTTGTCTGCATGTTATCTCTGTGTACCACAAGTATGCCTGGTGAGTATAAAGGCCAAAAGAGGGCATTGGATCCCCCGAGACTGAAGTTACAAAGAGTTGTAAGCAGCCATGTTGGTGCAAGGCTTCCAACAAGAGCAGCTAGTGATGGAATTTAAAGCACACGCTGTAGGTTATTCTGATATAGCAACCAGACTGTCAAAAATATTAGGCAATTAGTCTGATGCTTGTAGTATTTATGGGAACCTACCTAGCAAGTTACACCTAAGAGCTCTAATTCTACTGGGCGATAATTTTTGGAATGAAGCTCTTACCTGTTTTTCTTTACTACAGATTTCAGAACAAGCAGAAAGTACTTTTATCCTTTTTAGTGTTTGCTGTCGTTCTTGTTGTTGTTGTTTCCTTGACATGGGGCTTGCTATGAAGTCTTAGCCTTGAACTATCTCATGATCCTCCTGCCTCAGCCCCCCTTATGCTGGGACAACCTGTGTAAACCCTGGCCCTCAGATCTCTCTCTGGGTTTCAGAAAAGGTTTTCAGATTCTAATAAAATCAGGTTGCTCTGACATTTTGAATGACAAATATTATTATATTACATCGTAGGAATTTATATATACGTATGCATGTACACGTTCATCCCTTCAGTGCTGTGATAATTTTATAGATTTGATTTCCTCATTACCTTTAGTTTTCTTACATACCCTCTATACACTTTTTTCACTTTCTGTGCTGTCTGGAACCAAACCCCTGGCCCGGGTGCATACTAAGTAACCATTCTACGGCTGAGCTATGCCCCCAAACACAATCAGTTTAGCTTGAGGCAGGTAAATCTTTTAACAGAACTAAATAAAGGCACATGATACTACTTATCAGTCTGTGCACATGTGTAATGAGGTCTGTATTCATTTGAAAGGCTGATATTAAAAAGAAAACATTAACTTTGAATGTAAAAATTTTATATTTACCGTTATGTAATATATGCTTGGGATTTATCTGGTACTTTCTCTGTTCAAAGAGAGTATCTGTCTGTCTGTCTGTCTGTATGTATGTATGTATGTATCTATCTATCTATATATCTATCTATGCACATTTTTTTGCTTCCACTGGGAATGAAAGGTAACATTGCGATGTTCCTAAAATCAGCTACGTATTGATCTTCCTTTCATTTTTAAAATGCAGTATTATGGGTATGTAATTGCTTAAGCCAGTGTAACCCAAAAATAGACCCTGAAAGCCTACCTGGTAGATTTCTAAGCCAGTGGTTGCACAGGACTGGCTGGGATTGAGCAAAGAAGAAAGGAAAAAGGGGTCAGAGGCCATCTGTGAGTTGTGGCCTTTCAAGGAGTTTTCTTATCACACACTAGGCATTTCCCATCATTCTCTTTGGCAGCTATATAATACTTGAAAGCAGTTATTTCATATAATGAAACAGGGATAATTTATTGAAATATAGAAAATGGTGTAGATCATATACAGTTGAAAGCTTTTGCATATGTATGTTATTTTACTCTGTTTCTTAGTCGTGGAAGGGGGTCTTGGGGTGGGGTCTGCCTCTGTAGTCCAGGCTGCCCTGCGGTCTCCAATCACAATAGATTCTCTTGACTCTACCATGAGGGTGCTGGGCTTCCTCTGCTGCTGCCTCTGCAGTGCAGGTCAGTGTGGGTTAACCAGCTGTCCTTTACTTGGCACAGTTTGCTGCTGCTAGTTCTGCTGAATGTGACACTGTTTCTGAAGTTGTCAAAGATAGAACACGCCACCCAGTCCTTCTACCAGCTTCACCTCCAAGGAGAGAAATCTTTAAAGTAAGTTCCCCGCCTCAGCCCTGCCTGTTTCTCTGTTGTAGAAAATTTAACTTTAGAGACTTTGGTCTGCTGTATCTTGTCATGCACGCTTAGTTCTCCCCCTCCCCGCCGCCTGGGGTGGTGGCGGCGGCGGTGGCGGCAGCAGTGGGTATGATTTTGTGTTTCATTTGCAATAAATGGAGCACAATAATTTCTGTAAATGAAAGATCAGCAGCTGTTTTATGATTTAATTTTTTTCTTCTAGTTTAGTCTCTGACAGGCTCTCAAGAACGGAAAATATTCAAAAGAACAAAGATCAGGCCCACCGTTTAAAAGGAGTACTCCAGGATTCCATAGTGATGTTGGAACAGGTAGGCCAGGTTGTTCCTCAGGGGTGTGAATGGGCGGGTTGTCAGCTTGGGACGTCTGTAGACACACTTCTATAGCTGCTTACTAACTCTGCTCCCACTTCAGCATTCTCTTTTGGTTCAGGTGTTTCTCTCACTCCGTGCTTGTCCATGTCTTATAGAGAGGAGAAACCTCCTTTCTTCCTTCTATAACCATCTTGACAAATTGTCCTATCCTAGACCCCCTCTGCTCTTTGGACTAGTGCTAGGAATGTTTGACACAGCTTTGTGAAGTCTGTGCAGTAGACTTTGTGAAGAATCACAGTACCCAACCCAATGCAGGTTTGCTGAATGAGCGAATGAACGAATACAGTAAGGAATACGGAATATTTCTTGGTCTCCAGTTGCTTTGATTTTGTGAGAGAAGTCAGTTACCCTACAGGCTTTCATGTCTGTTTTTAAAAGTGCAGAGTTAAGTAGTATAGAAGTATGAAGTGGGTAGTGCTCTAGGAGCTCCGAGGCAGGGTGGTTAGGGAAGATCGTATGGGGTCAGCAGGTACAGGTAAGTTTTAGAACTGTGAAGAGGACCTTGGATTAGGAAGACATGACTCAGCCATGGGGCACGAGGTGTTCAGGGAAGAGTGGAAAAGACCACTGAGCCTTGAGGAATGTCTAAGAAAACAAGCCTTTCTCTCTGGATAGTCAGATGGACTTCCTGGAATGTACACTGAGTGAAAAACTATGGCCCTCTAGTACCTGGTAAGAACTCTCTAGAATTCATATAGCAGATACTGGAGAATCAGGTATTTGATGATCTGTTTTATTTGACCGTCTCTATCTATCTATCTATCTATCTATCTATCTATCTATCTATCTATCTATTGATGTAGATGCTCAAATCAAATACACACATATATATGTATATATACACACACATATATATGTATATATACATACACAGACATACATATACACATACACATAGATCTTTTGGAGTAAAATAACTGGCAAAAATCGAAGTCTGATTTTTGATCATTCTGTTTGCAGCTGAAGAGCTCACTCATTATGCTTCAGAAAACCTTTGATTTACTAAACAAGAACAAGTCTGGGGTGGTTGTGGAGAGCTAGTGCTGAAATGTGGAGATCAAAGAGACATCTGGACCTAGAAGACAACATCTGGAAGGAAACAGAGGATGAAGACTGTCGCGGTCAAAAGGACATTTCTGATCTTTTTATTACCGGGATTTCTACTAGAAAAGCCTTATTTAAATAACATTTACTCAGTGATTCTCACCAGTAGCCTTAAGACTCTATCTTTTCACTTCTTATAGCTATTTTCAAGCTGTGAATTTCTCTAGTGAACCATGAAATATATTTTGGAATTGAAATTCTGTGACACAAAAGGGGGGAAGGAAGACACCCTGGCTACAGTGGCTTCTCTTCTCCAGTGAGGCTTGTCACTTGATCCTTTAAATTTACGTTAGCACAGAGTCCCTGTGCCCAGTGGGGTGTGTTCATAGCTGAGTCTAAGAGCCTAAAAAGGTAAGAAGGAACCCTTTAATCACTTGTCACCTTAAAGGATCATTTTCCAAGTGCAGACATTGCAGGTTTGTATCTTTAAACTTTACAATGTCTTCATTGACTTGGCTTCAAGGCCAGTGGTCAGACCTTTTGTATGTCTGAAAGAGTCATTGACCATGTTGTATCTTAATGAAGGAATATATGTGTATGTATACACACATACATATATATATATATATATACATGTACATAAATGTGTGTATATGTATATATGTATGTAGGTACATATTTATATCTACCAAAGGTGAGATTACCCTTCATACATCCAAAAGACTGAATAGTAATTTAGGAGAAGGAAGTATTCGAGTTATTAATGCTCAGAATGAACTACTTTTAGTTTTAGAAGCCATAAGATTATTATAAAGTCTGGGCATTTCATGATGGATCAAATGAGACCATGAATTATGCTTGGATTCACCTTAGGAGGGCCCATAATGGAAGTGACCCATGCCATGGAAAAGAATTGATGGCTTTTCAGTAGCAGCTACATACAGCTTCATTCTTTATTCTTCATTCTGTGTGTAGCTTGTCTTGCTGGCAATCAGAAGATAGACAGACAGATACTCGCACTCGCCAGTAAAGACTGGGGGACGTGCGTGCTGACTGAAGTTGAGAGGCACAAGCTTGGGCTCTCAGGACAGCTGCTTAGGCATTTGTGAAAAGAAGGACTCTGTGACCAGACTTGAAATTAGCTCCGTCCCCCAGGATTTAGGGAATGTTCAGGACATATTTATTTATTGTTTTGTTCTCTAGAGGTCTTTCTAGAACACGCACATATATTTATTCTTATTGAATATCCATTGTCTTTAAGTCAATGTTGCCTTTCCCTCAGGTCACCAAAGCCAAATGTCATTGTTAACAACGCTTTTGCGAAGCCTGTAGGGAATAAAAATACTGGCTAAAGGGAAGGGTTTCTCTTCACAAGTCCTATCTACTCTCCCTGGGGAAGGGGGCTTCAGAGTAATACCTCCTGTTCCGTTTTGTCTTGTTTTGTTTTGTTTGTTTAGGAACATAGGAAGTATCTGGCTGTATGTTAGAGTGAGTGGATTAGAAACTTCAAATTGTTACATTTAGAAAAATGTTAACTGTCAGAGTGAATGTTTTTGTTGTTTCTCTCAGACTACTTTATCACATACCTCAAAGGTTACCAACGTTGCTTTGTAGATAAAACACTAAATATGTATGTAGAATTAAGATCTTAATCTGTTATATATAGATTGACTTCAATAAAACCCAAAATGTCTAAGTTGCTGTTCTTCTGTTTCTGCTTAAAAACCAAACCAAACCAAACCTAGAAAGCCTGGGGTAGGGAAAACCTGTACGTAGGCCCACAGTTCTCACAGATTTGTGCAGCGACGAAACCCTAGAGAGGACTCTCTTGGGCAATTTCATTGCAAATGCGCAGACTACTGAATCAAAAGTACCACAGAGGCCTGGCTGGAAGGCAGCCCCAGCCACCAGGACTCGCGAGCATGCACAAGTTGGATAAGCCGGGCTTGGGAGCTACAGCGGGCCTCTGGGGAAGGTGGGTGACTCGTGGGGTGGCACCCCTTAACGCGGCGACGGTGCGGATCGAACCCAACGCCTGTTGCCGGCGCCGGAGGCCGGCGAACTCAGGCGGCGCGCGAACGCCCGGGTCTGATCCGGCGCCACAGCAGCACCCCGGCAGCACCCCGAGGGCCCGGCGCAGGTGCCCGGTGGCCCGGCCAGAGCGCGACGGGGGAGGGGCCTCGTGGGCAGGCGGCGCACGTGCGGGCGGCGGGATCCCGGCGCCGGGGGCGGGGCACCCGGAAGCGCGCGCCGACCTGCGGAGCGGAGACCCGGGGCGACTGGCTCGCTCGGCAGGCGCGCGCACCGCCGGTGCTCACAGGTGGGCGACTCCGCCCGGCGCGCCCGAGCCCTCCGTGCAAGGTCGGAGGCGCAACCGCGCCGAGGGGAGCCGGTCCTCCTCCCGGTCCCCGCCTCTGTCGGAGGGCAGGTAACTTCCCCGCCAAGGTCATTCTCCAGGCCCGCCCACGCCCTCGGAGCGGCGGGTTCCGAGTGGGCTGGACGGCGACCTCGGGGCTGCTGGGGCTCCTGGTATCCCCGGGCCGGTGGGTGGTTGCAGCGCCCGGGGCGTCGCTGCCGGCACCTGCGAGGGTGAGTTTCCACGACGCGCAGCTTTGGGGTGGGGACCGCCCGGCCCTTCCAAGCTCGCACCCGCAGGTGAACTGGGCCGCTCTAGCTCTGCTGTCCCGGGCCGCGTGGTCGGCTGTCGCCATGGGAACGGCTGGTACCCAGATGTGGCAAGCCTAGCTGGGAAGGGGAGGAGAAGATGGTCGGAACCCCAGAAGTCAAGGAGCCCCCTTTCAGGCCACGAGGAGCCCGAAAAGCCTGATGAAAACAGGACCCCTCCCCCCTTTTCTTTTTTCTTTCTTTCTTTCTTTTTTTTTTTTTTTATTGCTCAGGCGTTGGCGTTAATGAGAAGTGAAGATGTGTTTACAGGATGTGAGTTGAGTTCTCTCCACCTTTACCTTCCGAGAGCTGCTTCTTATGCCTCATGGTGACAGGTACAAATCTTTACGCTAAAAGGCAATATGAAGCCAGTAAAAAAAAAGAAAACCGAAGAGCCTGAATTGGAGCCCCTGTGTTGCTGTGAGTACATAGATCGAAATGGGGAAAAGAACCACGTGGCTGCCTGTTTGTGTGATTGTCAGGACCTCGATGAAGGCTGTGACAGGTAAGCTTACAGTTTCCAGATGCTAACCCCACTGGTTCTGTTCAGACCTCCATATATCCTTTCAGGTATGCCATCCAGAATGCTGAGTTTTGCTTTTGCTATTCCAAAGGATCTAAAATAGAGAATTGTGTTTGCTGTCAGGTGTGAGGGTTCAGTTTATGAGGACTTCAACAGTTTTCATTTTCAACGATGATGACGGGGGTAGGAGGTGCGGATAGTAGACAGATTAAATGTATTAAAGAACACAGTCCAGCACAAACTGCAGGTTTAAATGAACATTCCAGAAAGTTCTTATATTCTCTGTGATCTTAGTAGATAGAGCCCAGGCATGGGTCATTCCCACTTGGTCACATGGGGCCTGGAGGGTGAAAGATGGCTTTTCTGCTCTCAGCTTACCCCTTGTTTCTGGGAAGAGAGGCCGTGTACACCCTGTAGAGAGTGACTGTTTATATGTGGGCAGCAATACTGTCCTGATTGTAACATTGCCTAATCTTTGACCTTTTCTTTCACCACAATCTCATCGATGGAAATTGCTATCTAAAAAGAAGAGTTTTTAGCATCAGTTAAAAACATTTTGTATCAAGTAGCAATAGACTGGTTTTAGCCATTTTTCTAAATATATATTTTTAAATGCCTGCTTATGGAAGGCGGTAATGTGAGAGGAAGAGGGATGTTGGAGACGAGCTTTTCCCAGAAACTGTCCCTTCTGCTTACAAAGTCACTGTCAGTATAGATTGTTAGGCCAAGAAAAGCTTTGCATGGAGACCACTGCAGTCTTCTGTCACACTTGACTCTTAAAGCTCATGTCCACGTTGTTCCTTGTGTAAATAGGAAGCCTTAGATATGGCTTCTTTAGACTTAGTCTAGGATTCACACTGAGGGAATTAGAGCCCTTTGCGCTGAGGAACGGAGGAAGGGTGCCGTGTCCACAGTGACTGTCACTTAGGACTGCAGCTTTGCCGTTAGCTCTGCTGACTCTTCCTCTCTGCTAGCCCTTGGGGCCTGGGCTGGCCCCTGAGTTCTCTCCTCTGGCTGATTGCCTTTTTCTGGAGGCAGGCTTCCGTGTGTCCACCACCCTGCTGCTCTGTGACTCCAGGTGATATCTCCGACTCACTTTAAGGCGTCTCAAATTACCGTTGCCTAAACTACCTTTTCTTTCTTGCCTGTCTTAGTCCACGCAGGCTGCTGCAACAAAATACTCCTGAGTGGGGTACATTACAAGTGATAGAAGTGGACTGTCTGGTTCTGGAGGTGGAGAAACCCAAAAGCAGAGTGCTGGCGGACTTAGTATCTAATGTGACTCCTCTTCCTCATGGATGGCACCTGCCCACTTCATCTGCACTCAGAATGGATGAATGCCCAACCAAGAATGGTCTTAATTTGTGTAGATATTAATCTCTTTCACGAGATGTCCTGTTGACCTCACACTTCCTAAGAGCCCCCACTCTGAACAAGATTGCATTGAGAGTTACGTTTGAATTTTAGCCACAAATATTGGCTCTGTAGCAATTTACCTCTGCCCCCTCCAAAGAATGTCTTCACATGCACAATACACCCCACCCCCGTAGCTGCCAACCTCCAAAGTTTAATTGTTCAAGTATCAGCACAGACATCTTAAGTCTCCAGAGCGGTCTAGATGGCATCATCTAAGTCAGAAATGGGTGAAACTCATGAAGGACCCACAGCTATGGGCCTGTGGCTAACAGGCTGTGGGCAGAAGAGAGGTTAAGAGTACCTCTTGCTCTTGCAGAGGATCGGGGTTCAATTCCCAACACACTTATGGCATCTTACAACTGCCTGTAATTCCAGTCCCAAGGTATCTGACCTCAGTGGGTACAAGGCACAGACATGATGCACATGCACGCATGTAGACAAAACACTTGTACACATAAAGTAATTAAAAAGTAAAGAAAGAAATAACAGACTGTGTACTTTGAAAACACAACAGTGGGGCATTCAGTGAAAAACATTCCCATGTCAGGAAAGAGAAATGAGAAAGAAAAGTAATGGCAGGTCCCACTCCTACAGGACAAATCACTTGTGATGTAGACATCCTACCTTCCAGACATGCTGAGCTACAAGTTGGACCCTAAGGGCTTAGCTCATACTGTAGCTCATGGGTTGGTGTCTTGGGTCTGCACAGAGTTCATGGGTGGCTGGGTCCATCCTGGGGTTTGAGGTCAGTTCTTTCTTACAGCTTCACTAGGCACTGCCTGGTGAGGCTCTCTGCAGTGGTCGCATACACAAGAGTATCCTCACGAGGACTCTGTGGTAGTTCTTGGCCTCAGCCTTAATATTCTCTGGAACGTTCTTTGACATTCATGTGGATATGGAAATGCCTCCACAGCCCTTGTATTGTGCAGAGCTGTGGAATTGGGAACATATGCTGCCACCCACGTTTACTACTGATGCCCTTGGGAGCAGTGGCCTCAGCAGCCTACGTTGCACCTGGCCTTACCTAGGGTTTCTGTGGGACGATGAATGTGGGGAACAGATTTGATGTGGTACTAGGGAGTGAGCCCTGGAGTTTCATGGGCATTTTGAGCCATTTTCTGTGAGACCGTGCTGCCATTAAGGCCCAGGCATTCTTGGCTTCTGACTGGAGCACAGCCCTTCTCAGAGCTTTAAGGGCCATCCTCCCATTGTCTTGGCCCATACCACAGGGCTCATCCATACTGGTCTCATGATGCTGTCTCTCACACAGCTTTCCGTTACTGTAGATAGGTTAAGAAGGCCAATAACTTCCCAGATCCTCAAGTTACGTTTCCCTTTGTTATTTTTTTCTTTAAAGCCATTGTATATGCATTACACGTAGGTCTATGTGCACCAGTGTTCCTGGTGGACAGTGTTTGATATCAAGTGTCTTTCTAAATAGTTTCTATGTCTTATTTTTTGATATAGTGCCTCTCACTGAACCTAGACCTCCTCTTTTGGCCAGACTAGCAAGTTTCAGGAATCCCCCTGGCTGCTACCCCACTCCCCACAGCACTAGACTAAAAACTCATACCCCCACACCTTTCAGTTTTTATAATAATGCACGTGCCTGTGTATTCACGCGTGTCCCATAGCTTTGATGTGCAGGTCAGAGGACAGCCTGTTGGTTAGTGCTCTCCTTCCGGCATGTGGACTATGAAGATTGACCGCAGGTCATCAGCCAAGGTCACAAGCACCCTTATCCACTGAGTCACCTTGCTAGCCCCTTATCCAAATTTTCACATGGGTACTAAGGATCCAAATTGATTCCTCTTGCTGTAGGGCAAGTACTTTGCCAACCGAGCCATCATCCTAGGCCCCAAAGTAGTACTTGTTATTGTTGTTACTGTTATTTTATTGTTTGTATGTGTATTTGTGTATAGGCCAGAGATGTGTCAGATGTCTTACGCAATAGATACCCACCCTAATTTTTGAGTCGGTGTTTCTTCACTGAATCTGGAGCTCACTGACTGGGTAGGCCGGCCGGCCAGTGAGCTCTGGAGAGCCACTGCTCGCTCCCCAGTGCTGGGATTACAAATGCTTAACACTGTGCCTGCCTTTTTACATGGGTGATGGAAATCTAGACTCACGGGCTCATGTTTGTACGGCAAGCACTTTGCCCAGCAGACATTTTCCCCAGCCTGTCCTTTCCTTATTCCCACCGGAGCATGAGTTCAAGAGAAGCTGTGTAGACCCCTGACACATTGATTAGAGATTTCTCCTGTTAATACTGTTCCATTGCTCTTCAAGCCTACCTTCTAAAGAACACTAGGACGTGAGCACAGCTCAACTCCCTGCTTCGTAAGGTTCATAAGGCTCCTGAGGTCCCTTTATAGAGGCCCTAATCCCATTTTTCGAGGATTCTTCTGTGATAGGTGACCAGATCCCCTCTTACAAGACCACCCTGCTGGAGTCTCAGGCTATTGCTCTCTCTGGCCTTGAATTGCTGAGCTCAGAGGTCCTCCTGCCTCAGGCCTTCATGCAACTGTGAATGCAGGTGCCTGCCTCCAGGTCCAGCAGCTTCTTCCCTTTGTGCTTAGGTGTTAAAGATTCAGTTTTAAAACTGGAACACTCAGATAGCTGCATGCCTCCTGCAAAGTCAGCAGGCCCCATTCTGGGCAGTCATCGACTTACTTTAGTTCATTCTGCATCTTTGCTCAAGCAGACTTCTGTCTAGGACAGCCAGGTTCACTCCCAGGGCCCAGGACAGGCCCAGAGGGCACCTACCTCTCCCCTGAGACACTCCCTTCCTTTGCTAGCTCAGGGTTAAGTACAGACCACGCCTTCCCACTGAGCGCTGAGCATAAAGCTTCCTAGGAAGACCGCTGCGGCCTACCTAATGCCTTTTGAATTCTCACTGTCAAGTTTTGTTAATTTTAAAGATTCATCTGATTGTATACCACTTAGGTCTATTGTATTCCACATTTGTATGGAATATATGTATATACCTGTGTATGTAAGAAAGGTTGCTGATAGTTGACATTTATGAGCATTATCTTCCTATTTAGAGAAACATGATAACGTGAATCTGGAAAGCTTGCGTTTAGTACTGAGGGAATAAACTGTTGACTTTTGGTGCGTTATAACTTATGCTGCTGTTTGACATCTGGGGCCACGTAGGTTTTCATTCACCCTGTGAAGCACGTTCTTCTGTTCTCTCTGAATAGATGGCTTACCTGTAAATCGCTTCGGCCGGAGACGTGTGAGAGAATCACGGATACGATTTCTGATCGCCTCCGAATTCCTTGGCTCCGAGGAGCCAAAAAAGTCAATATCAGCATCCTCCCCCCACTCGTGCTCTTGCCGGTTCTGCTCCGCGTGGCTTCCTGGCACTTCCTGCTGGGGGTGGTGGTTCTGACCTCCCTGCCCATGCTGGCACTGTGGTACTACTACCTCACTCACAGAAGGAAAGAGCAGACGCTGTTTTTCTTGAGCCTCGGTCTGTTCTCCCTGGGCTACATGTACTATGTGTTCTTGCAGGAAGTGGTCCCCCAAGGGCACGTAGGGCCCGCTCAGCTGGCCCTTCTCACCTGCGGGTTATTTCTGATACTCGTAGCCTTGTACCGAGCCAAGAAGAATCCAGGCTACCTCAGCAACCCAGCATGCAATGACAAATCCCCCAGCAACAGCCAAATCGAATGCCCGATCAAAAAAGGGCAGGAGAAGACCAAAGGGTTCCCCGGCACAGATACCTCGGGGAGCCTTAACAACCGCACACTGAAGGACGATGCTAAGGGCTCCTCCAGGGTGGGGCTTGACAGCCCCGCCAAATCGAAGGAAGACTGGTGTGCCAAGTGCCAGCTAGTGCGGCCCGCCCGGGCGTGGCATTGCCGGATATGCGGTATCTGTGTGAGGAGAATGGATCACCATTGTGTCTGGTATGTTGGAAAAGTCCGGACTCCCAGAAACCAATCCATATCCTACCCATTTTCTCCTCTCTGTGGTGTCCTAAATGTCTTCCTCCGGTTTTACACCTTGCAGATATTTGTAGGCTGTGAGGATGTTCTCGCTTAGTCATGGGGTTTTAAGTCTCACAGATTTAGTGCTTCGGTCATTTTCTGAAGGAGATTAACAGAAAAACTTTGGGAGGTTTTTTTTTTTTTCCCTTCTTCCTTTCTTTTTCTTTCCTACCTCTTTTTTCCCCTTCCAATTTCTCTTTAGTTGATGTAAAAAAAAAATGTTTTTAATCAGGAACTGTGGAGGTGGCTCAGTTGGTAAAATGCTTGCTCAAGAGCACAAGTAAGAGGACCTGCGTTCTCCTCACTACACCCCGATGCGAAGGCCATGGTCAGTGGCACACGCTTGTCATCCCAGCACTGGGAAGGCAGAGACAGGACCAGCATTGGCGCTTGCTGGCCATGGGTCTCGCTGAATTAGCAAGTTGCTGGTTCGTGAGAGACCCTGACTAAAAAACATACAGTAGAGAATGATTGAGGAAGACACCAACATCAACCTCTATTTCCACATGCAAGTGTACACACACACACACACACACACACACACCCCATCACATACACCATCACACACATACACCATCACACACATACAACATCACATATTCAATATCGGTCTTTTCTCCTGTTGCTCTTGAACAGAGAATTCTGGGAAGCAGTCCTGTCTTCAGGTGACTATAGTCTAGCTATACATCCTTAACCATTTTATGCAGCCAGGGATTTCCTCTCACCATTGTGAAGCCGAGGTCCTGAGATCCTAGATCCTATCAGATATCCCTGTATTGTTACCTGCCTGGAGAGAGGCTTTGTTTTGTACCTTCCAGCCGGCTAGCGACTGGAAGGCACGTCAGGCTCATACTATATAAAGTACAGCATCTAAAACTCCACTGAGTGACTGAGCTGAAGGGAGTGTTAGCACTCAGCCGTGGATGCTGGAGGCTGTGCTGACTACTGAACTACACTAGATCTGCAGAGAACAGGGGAGAGTAAGACTAGGAAATGCCTGGACGGTCTTGAAATGGCCCTCACGGGCATGGCCCTAAGACAGGGGCAGCAGTTTCTGGGACTTGTCTTTCCCTGTAAAGGGGTGTTTAGTTTTAGATGTGCATGTTTTTGCCTTTGTCATTTACCACTATTCTATGCATGTGCGCGTGAGTATGTTGGCCCCTTTCCAAATGCTTGCTTTTGGAGTCAGACAGCGAGTCCCTCGGGAAACCTCTGGCCACTGAGCATTCTGAGTTGCATGTGCAGAAGCCATGGCCTGCGCACCCTCCCCTCACAGAGGCCACGACACAGGACCATTTCTTACCTGACCTGCTTCCTAATACCTTGTTTGCCATGCCGAACCATAGCTTTAACTGCTTCAGATCCTTTTGTTGCTCTCGTACATACTAAACATGTCTTCCTATTGTGTGCGGGTATTTCTGACTGGACTTTTCAAGTCTTCATAACTGCTAAACAAGCTTTCCTCATGGCTGGATAACAGACCTCACTTAGCAGATTTAGGGACAGGGGCTGGGGTGTAGTTTGCCTAACATGCAGGAGGATCCGGGCTCAATCCTTAGCACTACATAAAATCCCCACGTGTACGTATACATTGTTTACGTTCATACGTGTACGAGCTCTACATCTATATGTTGCTAGCTGTCTTCTGCTCTGTTATTAGTCCTGGCTTTCAGCTAAGTGACAGTGGTTCTGTCCTTCCATAGAGAATGTGACACTGTCGCACAGTAGGCAGGTTTTGCCTCCCTAAAACTAAGATGAAAACAGTTCACTGTCTCAGCACTGAAGTTCTCACTGTCCGTATTTTAAAGGCTTGCTTGTGTATCGTGTGAGCTACAGGAGACATTCTCAAACAAATGTATTTGTCCCCCTCCCCCTGCTGTTTTGAGGATAAACAGCTGCGTCGGAGAATCAAACCATCAAGCGTTTATACTTGCTCTTTCCATCTTCTTGCTCACTTCGGTTTACGGAATATCGCTGACCTTGAACACCATCTGTAGGGACAGAAGCCTCTTCACAGCCCTCTTCTACTGTCCTGGAGTTTACGCTAATTACAGGTAGGTGCTGAGAGGGCCAGCCACAAAGTAGTAAGTGTTGCCAGAGATGGAGTTATTTGCTCCTATGCTAAGTTACAGTTCTCAGTCAAAGCAGAGGACAGGCTTGGGGATGGTGGGCATCCCTAAAATTGTCAGCAAAATGCTGCAGTGGTTCTGGGTGACCTTCCAGGGTAATGCCAGTCAGAAGCATGGCTGATGCCGCACACCTTTAATCCTAGCTCTGATGTGCAGAGGCAGGCAGGCGGATCTTCTTTGAGGGCGGCCAGTTCTACAAAACAAGTTCTAAAATAATGAGGACTACATAGAGGGACCCTGTTTCAACAAACAAACAAACACACACACAAACAAACAAATGCTTGGCTTTACCAGGGTCTCCCACAGCTGGGAAGCTTCTTTGTGCCTGAGGTCGCAGTGTGCTCATTTTGAGAGGTGTTTCTATCTGTGTAGCCTTTCTTTTCTCTCTAACCTCTCATGGTTTGTTCTAATTTTTATTTTTTTAATTCACCACTCATGATTACTGTGTTATCTAGGTCAAGATTTCTTAGGCATCATTAGGTGGGAACCCATTTTTAAACTGTTCAGATTCCCATGCAGTGGTGTAAGTGGGACTCTTCTGTGTTGGTCTCCCCACCCCGCCCCCTCCTGCTGAGGAAGTTCACGCCACTCCCACCCCCACACACCAGGGGTGCTCATGTCCCTCTCTCCATATATACCAAGGGTACCCATGGCACTACCACCCTTTTAGACCAGAAGTGCCCTTGCCAACCTCCATGCCACATCCCAAGGGCCCACCACTCCTGGGGTGCCTCATGTCCTTTCTCTATGTTCTTTTACTCAGTGTGGGGGTTCCATAGTCTCTGGTTGGGGTCTCTTCTTCCCTTTCACTCTTAGCTCTCAGAGCCAGTTCCTCTTTTGCTGCCAGACACCCCTGTGGTGTTAGTCCTTAATAGTCTAGATATGGACATTATAGCTATTTTGGAGTGACAGTTAGCCTTCTCTTCTTGGGGTAACTTCCTTCACTCGACATGAAAAGTCACTGACATCACAAGGCCATCATGAGGGCGGTAAGTTGGAATGCAGGATGCCTGTGTCCTTGGTGGGTTGACTCAAGTGAATCGGGCGGTGCCCAGTGTCACCATTACATCTCACCTCATCCTTGTAGTGGTTCCTGTCACCTCCACTTTATGGGGAGGTTGTGGGTTTTCATCTGTGAGTTCCCATTTAGCTTTAGAACTGCAGAGCCTATGTATGTCTTTTCCATCTAATTCTTCAAGTGCGTACCCCCTCCCCACCGTTCATGAATAAGCCCGGAAAATGTTTTCCTGCCTTGCATGATTTTGTTTGAAATGTTAGGTTCCTACAGATATTTTTTTATTTTTGAAATTTTTTATTTAATTTACGTCTATATGATTGTATGCCGAGTATGTGTGACTTCTCACAGAGCCAGGAGGGGGCATCTGAGGGGGCATCTGACCCTTAGGAATGGAGTTGCAGGTTGTGTGCTAACTCACTGTGGTGCTGGGGACTGACCTCAGGACCCTGAGCCATTTCTCCAGCCTCTTCCTGCCTGTGTGTTGAGAGTTATCCTCTTTGTGCTCAGTCTGCACTAGATTGCAGACATAACGTTAGTCCGTTCTTGGTTTCCACCTACAGCTTCTTAGAGGACACCAATAATGACTCCCTGCGACCTGTTTGCGCCTGGGTTAGCTACAAATTAGGAATTGCTCATGCATTTAACAAACAGGCGCTGAAAACCTTGATATCTGTGCAGTATAATAAGACATCCTGTGCTAAATGTAACAGGCTAGAAAACCATGGACTAACTGTCCAGAGGAGAATTGAAACAGTTCATCTGGGTTTTCACATTCTGAAGATACGAAGACATCCTTGGGAGGGGGAGAAAAGGGACGGGGGAGGGGGACGGGACTGGAGGGGGTGCTCAAGTCCTACTAATGTGCAGAAAATGTTGAGAAAGGCCCTTTCTCTACAGCTCAGCTCTATCCTTCACCTGCGTGTGGTACTCGGTGATCATCACAGCCGGCATGGCCTACATCTTCCTCATCCAGCTGATAAACATCAGCTACAATGTGACGGAGAGGGAAGTGCAGCAGGCCCTTCGGCAGAAGACGGGGCGCCGGCTCCTCTGTGGGCTCATTGTGGACACGGGCCAGTACAACAGGGGCTTCCTGCGCAACTGGCTCCAGTTCTCCACCCTAGGCACACGCACAGTCCACACCCCTGCCGAGGACATTGTCTAAGTGCCTTCCATGCGGCCCTGCGGGACATTCCTCGCTGTCCTTCCTGTTCACGTCAGTATCCATGCAGGACTCATCTCCACCGCCCACTTCTCGGAAGTACTGCCGAGCTACGCTCAGGTTTGGAGAGGACCGAAGAAAGGGTAACTTCTTCTGCCTTTATAACTCATGGGAGTTTTACTGAAGCAGCAAGAGTAGCCATTCCTTTCCTGTCCCCTTGCTGACTCAGGCACCAGAAGCTGCAAAGAGGCTGTGGTCACACAAACTGTCCATATGAGGAAGGAAGTTAGTTAGAATGAGGAGTGTTCCTAGTCCTCCGTTCCATTTCTAATAGCCATGTGACCCCTCGGTCGAGTCACTTTCCCAAGTCTCAGGTTCATCTGTGTGGGGGCTTCTGCTGCCTGGCTACCTCATGGAGCAGCCATGATGGCCACCTGAGGAGGGCTGTGGAGTTCAACTCCAGCACTCGGGGGAGTCAGGCATTATTAGAAAATGCCTAGGACTGAAGCAGACTGCTCATAGGTCAGAATATTGAAGCCAATACTGTTAAGACAATCAGTTTGTACAGTTAAGGAAATTCTCCATGTTAGACCTGTGATTGCAGGTTAGTAACAAACAAGAGGGTTGATACTAGTAATCTCGTCTTGAGAAGGACAGCTGATGAAAATATCTGTGCAGTGTGTAGTGGGCAGAAATTTAGGTGACGAATATATTTTTTAATGTATCATTTTATATTTATTATACTTAACTAATTTTTCCCCCTTCCACGTTTTCCCTGGGTGAGGCGCTGGCACACGGGTGGTTGTGGTTGGAAGGAGAGGAGACTGTCCTCCGAGAACATTTCCCTCTTGTGGCTGTGGAGGCTGATTAATATCAAGGGCTTGATTTTTTATTATTATCCATGTATTTTCAGTGCTGTAATGTTTAGAGCACTAAATGGGAACATCAGCCGGGATGAACTCTCTCCAGGGTGACTGACACCTTTCCATATCCACATGGCTGTCCTCCCTACGAACATGCATCTCACAGGAGAGAACAGCGTACATGCGCTTCCCAGCACTGAGCAGAACACTGCTTTCTAGCTCTTCCCCCTACTAAAGTGTTCCTTTGTGTCTCAGAACTGAAACTTGGGGAAGACTACACAGTGGGCCCTCTTTCTGCCACAGAAACGGGAGATCCATCGGAGAACTCCATCTTGAAGTGTCTGTTTTTACACATGTACTGTTTCTGGGATCCCAAAGATCAAAGATAATTTGTGAGACCTTAAGTTTGCCTTGGCCTTGTTGCTTCAGAGGGGAAACAGAGCTTTGTGGGTGTTGCTGCTGTTGTTTGCTGTTCTCTGCCTGCTTGTATGCACGGAGGAAATGCTCCTGCTTCTTGGGCTAGTCTGCTCTTGCGCAGAGCGCCATCCTGAGACTTGCCATTGACCGGGGCTCTCCTGAAGACAGGTGCCACATTTTCATCCAGGTTTGTCATTGCTCTCCGCAGAGATCTATTGTTCAATAAATAATAGACTCCGTATCCCACTGGGTAAGCCAGAGAGGGAGCCTGGGGATGCTCGCTGGCTGCAGTTTCTACGGTGACGCCTGGCCCAGAGTCAAACATTCAGAATGAAAGTTGGCTTGGCTACAACTAATTTCTGTCTTTGTGGGTTTTAGGTAAGAGAGATGGTAGTAACGTCAGAGACAGCGTATGTGGGCAGAAATTGGTAGTTTTCATGTCTCTCGAATGCCAGGTATGTAGCCAACTCTGAGCAGCTAGCTGCTGTGAGAATTTGGAGAAGTCGTTTAGTCATACATGTGCCTGCTGCGTCTTCATCAGCAGTGCGCTTGGGATGTGAGCACCACCCCGAGACCCAGCAGGAGGATTAGCAGTGAGCACCCTCTTCCCCAGAGCTCGCCGCTCAAGGTTCACATGAGTGAGGCCCCTCACGTGCATGGGGACTCCTTGTTGGCTCTGGCTCACTGGAATTAAGAAGCCAAAATTTCTTTTCTTTTTAGATTTTGTATGTGTGTGTGTGTGTGTGTGTGTGTATGCGCGCGCGTGTGCGTGTGCGTGTACAGAGGAGGCCAGAAGAGCTCCCCCTGGAGCTGGAGTCACAGGCAGCCAATAGCCAGCTGACATGGGCTCTGAGAACGGAACTTGGGTCCTCTGGAAGAGCAGCACGTGCTCCTAACTGCTGAGCCATCTCTGCAGCCTCCAGAGGTGAAGTTCCTGGAGAACTTTGGTGGTTTACAGAATGAAGCTCAAACCTGGATGCAGATTCTTGCTTTGTGGATCTTTCAGTTCTCCTAACCCCCTCCCCGCAATGTAACGCACTAGGAATGGAGAACAGGGTACATGCGCTTCCCAGCACTGAGCAGAACACTGCTTTCTAGCTCTTCTTCCCAGCACTGAGCAGAACACTGCTTTCTAGCTCTTCTTCCCAGCACTGAGCAGAACACTGCTTTCTAGCTCTTCCCTGTACTAAAGTGTTCTTTTGTGTCTCAACTGAAACTTGGGGAAGACTACACAGTTTCTGCCACAGAAATGGAAGATCCATCGGAGAACTCCATCTTGAAGTGTCTGTTTTTACACATGTACTGTTTCTGGGATCCCAAAGATCAAAGATAATTTGTGAGACATAAAATTTGCCTTGACCTTGTTGCTTTCTAGAGGGGAATTGGGAAATATGCACTCAGGCTTTTACAATTCATTTCCAAGAGACAGTAAATCAGGGGCTATCTACAATCAGACCTTTGTGCTTTATGATCTTGTTTGTGGGATTTTGGTGTTCTCCAGACAGTAGAAGATGTAATTGGAGTCTTTAAAAAGGCAAGGCCTTTGTGAGTGGGCTGTCCAAACCTCCATGGGTAAGATGAGCCCAGCAGTCCCTTGGCCATGGGAGTGAGTGCTCCCCACAAATGTGACACCAGGTTAGCAGGTCCTCTTGTCCTCCATCTGAGCTACATGAAGAACCCACCCTGTTCTGACCCCTACATTACTTCCATACCACTGTGTGTTCCCAGGAAAGAGGACCGAGGCTGCTTTTTAAAAACTCAAGGGAAAACACTAAGGATCAAGACTGGAATGAGGAATCCTTCCTATTAGAAGTGTGTCTTAGGAGCTTGCAAAGTACTGTGTAGGTCACCCTCACTGCCTCCTTGGCAGGCCACTCTGACGCCGCTAAAACAAAGCCTTAAATGTGTTTTGGGGACAGTGCTGTCTGATCCCTCAGCCACATAGTTGCTAGGGTATTTGTAAATCTCTGCTCTCCAAGTGGCATTTCCCTCTGATGAATGATTGACTGTTGTCCACTGTACAGCCTGCCTAGAAGGAAAACTGCTGTAAACTTTCTCTTACACAATAGTCCTTGGGACTCTAGAATTTTTAGCAAGAGAAAACTTTGTATTCTAGAACTTTCCACTGCCAGAAAACACAATGCCAGTAAGAGTCTATGTAATACTGATATCTGCCTAACAGACTTCCTTTTTTTGGGTAGGACATCAGCTTTTTATTATTCAGCTCAACCAACAGAAGTAAAAACCTGTAGAAGCACAGCTTTAGCCATGAAGTTTAACACAAGCAATGCGCCATGCGCTCGCTCATCTCTCTAAACCAGCCGAGTAGGTTTCTGTGACGTAACTTCCTGTTAGCCACACTTTGGCACCCTGCCTTCCAAAAAGAGCCTTTTCCGGCAAGCAGTGGGTTCGAATTGTGCTGGAGGCCTGCCGGGAGCCTGGTCTGCTCAGAAGACTGGCAAGCGTGCAGGGCCTGTGAGGTGAGCGTGAAAGCCACATGAACTAAACTGAGACTCATGTCACAGCCGTACAGACAGCCGTACGGACAGCCATGTGGACCTGAGCTGGCTCTGAGCATTTCACTGTGGGAACGGAAGGCTGAACGGTTAGCACAGCATGCGGGGTGGCTCTCTCTACCTTGGGCTTGAGATTCATAAGTACCGGAGAGATGTCCTGGTGTCACTTTTTACCTTAAAAGATCCATATGTAAAAGGCAAAGCTTTTAACCCAGAGCTAGCCTGCTCTACTGATACAAATAAAAGGTTTTTAGGCAGAGCCGTGGACAAGATCCCGTCAGAGCAGCAGGCACATACATGCTGCCAGAGTCGGGGTGACTTGATGATTTGTTGTGTCTTCGGGGCCTTTTCATTTGATCTGATTTCTGTGTTTGACGGTAGATTGAGTGAATCCCAGGAATGGTTTTAATATTAAATCCAATATTTAATATGGAGCCACGCTGGAGGCTGAGGGCTGGACTCTGCACTCTTCGTGTCCCTCTATCGCCAACTTAGCACCTCAGACTCAGATACAAGGCCTTTAAAATGGAAATTTTACCAACTGCTGCTGTTTGTGCAAAATAATATCCTGTGATCACATTGTTTAAATGGAAAATAAAGTGCTTTCTTTTATGAAAACAGTCTGATTGTTGGTGTGCCCTGGAAGTGTTTTGTCTTAAAACACTCTGTGCTCTGAGCTGTGGGGCCTCCTGACTACCTTGTTGTTGTCCCCATCCAGTGGTCTTTGCAGACCCTAAACTTGGTCTCCCTCTTTTCTTCCTGGCTTTGTAGGTGAGGTACTGTTTATTCAGTGCTAGTTAGTGGCAGTGTTTCAGACCACGTCTTCACTATGGCCTATCAAGAGTCTGGTGGTCTCAAAGGTCTGTAGGCTGGCACTGTCCAGGGGGCTCAGTCAATATGTGTCTCTAGGAAGCAGTTTCTGGTTGATGTTTGGGTGAAGCAAAGATACAGTTTATGACAGAAAGCATGATTTTTATGTGACTTATTTAGGACATGATAAAGAATTCAGCCTTATCTCTAGGGTTGGCATTAAATTAATATTTGTGTGTGGTTTTGAATTTTTTAGTGTTAATGGCCAGCATTTAGTAAGTGTGCCATAATTAAGTATAAACAGTGGTTTAGATGGAATAAGATTAAATATGATTTAGTTTCATTTTTCTTGTGGTCATTTGTCTTTGAAACACGTGTCTCTTGACGTGTCACATGATATTAAAGAAAAAGGTGTGTGGGCTGCAGCTTAGCTCGGCTCTGGCGTTTTGTGGTCTCAGCCTGTCACTACATATCTTTCATGAGAAAAATGATCAGAGCCACTTTGCATGGCATGCAGCTGGGATAGCTTAAGAACTGTGCTGGGTCAAGCAAGTTTACGCAACAGTTTCATTTTACCAATTCGGATGCTCTGGGCTATGAGAAGCTTTCTCGTTCCACTATGTGCATTTGTAGACTATTTGAATTGGTCTCAATAAAGACATGTTTTACCTGATGATTCTTTTTTTTTTTTTTTTTTTTTTTTGGGGTCTTTTTTTTCGGAGCTGGGGACCGAACCCAGGGCCTTGCGCTTCCTAGGCAAGCGCTCTACCACTGAGCTAAATCCCCAACCCAAAGACATGTTTTATAATGAAAACATTCCTAGCAGATGATTCTGTGTAAAAGCTCACAGAGGGGAACATTTGATCCATCTTTAGTAAGAACCTAAATACTAGAACATTTTGAATTCAGTGTAAGTTACCAGGCCAATCGGACAGAGCAGATGGATTACTGAGAAGCCGAGTTGGGAACTCGGGTAGGCATTTTGATGAGGGGCGGGGCTTGCTGGAGCTGTTGGTTTCCTAGGTGTGGATCAAGTGCTTGGATGTCAGGATAAGCTGCTGCAGTCTGCTGCAGCCATGTACAGTACCTTCACGCTGTGCCATTGGGTGGAGTGGGCCCTGTTGGGCACCTGTCACTCGGGCTGTGGTCACAGAACACTGGCCACCCATGCCCTCTTTTTTAAGTCCTCACTGCTTTCTGTTTCTATCCAGTGTTACACATACAGCAGCTCACAGCAAGTGATAAGGACACCGTCTCCAGAAGTCCAGGCAGGTACTCATCTCTTCAGAGTTTATTACACTAAGAATGTATAAAATGCACTCAGCGGTGGTGCCCTAGACTGTTCCCATGACCCCCTGTGACAGCCGTCACCACTGATGCCCAGCAACCCAGGAGAGAGCAAGACTGAAGCACAAATCCCAAGATAACCCCCGGCCTACGACACATCCAGAAGAAAGCCGGGCTCAGGTAGGGGTGTGGGTGCAGACCGTCTGTCTGCACATCCGGGCACAAAGACTGCCCTTGGCTGACAAGCATGTAGCTGCTGGTGTGCAGCCATCACGATGGCACCAGCATCTGGAAGTCTGGAAGGATTTCGGCCACCTTCCGGCGGAGCTGGTCTCGCCGCTCTTCTCTGACTCTGTCTTCTTTGGTAAGTTTTACAAATGCCTTCCACATCTCCAGTGTGACCCTGAGAATCTTCCTTTAAGGGGAAAAGGGAGAGGGGGAAATCAATGGGAATTCCGACAGCAATACAGTGCTATTGAAAAAAAAATGGATGGGTATGACTGTGGTAAGTGACGCTGCACAGAGAGCCCAGGGCTGACAGTGCTGGCTTTGGGACTCTCAGCTGATCTGGTCATAGCTTGTGTATCAGCCACCTAGGCCAGGAATTAGGATGGGCTTGGGCAGACAGCTGTCAAGGGAAAGATAATGGCCGAGTGTATCTGACAGAACTCACTCAGGGCATCCAGGCCCTGGTTTTCCCATAGTTTAAAACCTGACTGGTAAGCTCATCGCCAATTACAACAGAAAGGATGTAGAATTTTAGTTGAGAAAAAAATATGCTAATTCCAAGATTGGAAAGATGGTGTTGGGGTTGTGTGTTGAATGGAGTTCGATCTGTGGGACGCACACCTGCCCTTTGAGGACTGACCAGCACCTACACCAACTGGTCCCTGGGGATGCTGAGGGAAGGCCTAACAGTCTCTGCCAGGTTAGACGGCTAGCCTTTCAGAGTCAGTGTGTGGGAAGGGACAGTGGTGGAGAAACACAGTGCTGCCCTATCTCGGGGAGGAGCATCCGAGGTGTTAAAATGCATTACTGAAGTGGCTGTTCCTGGAAAGTCAGATCTTGAATAAAGGTCAAGAGTCAAGCACACAGCCACATGGTGACAGGTTGGAACACAAGCAGGTTGCTGAGGCTTGTTGTAAAACTAGAGGCAGTGATGATACTTGTTCTGGCCTCTTAATTAGCTAACAAGGCCCAAGAATTCACCTCAGTCATTATTAATTTTATGGCTGTTCACTGGTTGACGTTTTGGATAATGCTGACTTCTGCTAAGCAGAACTGCTTCACTGCATCCGACTTCTCTCCACTCAGCCCACCACTGCGATTTTCCTGTGGTCATCTCTCGGGCCACTCCCAGGCTTGAGGACAGCTCTCTCCCCACCTGCTATTTATAGCTCCTCCCATTCTACCCTCCTGAAATGTCTGCCAGCTCTAGGGAATTAAGTAGAGCAAGGAAACGGATAGACTGAGACAGGCTGGTCAGTGGGTGACATGCGGCAGACCTTACAATGTGAAGGATGAGACCGAGTTTGCCCTTAAGCTGATGTGAGCTCTCTGCCTCTGAGGGGCAGAACAGGAGGCCAGTGGGGCATGGACAGAGGAAGCAGGAACAAAGTGGGGAAGAGACTGTCACAGCAGAGGTTGTACCCTGAGCAGATGGACTTCCTTGATGATCTTAGTCCCTATACCGACTTGCCACTTCAAACCCTAAAAGGAGCACCGTCTTGCTATTGCTTCCTTTAGCTTATAGACAACCGTGATTTAGGATGAGTGGGGAGATGGATGCAGGAGGAGGGTGGCTTACAGCTCCAGTGAGCTGCCTGGGTTTGTACACGAGGATGTGTGCTGCTCCTTCGTCAGAACATGAATCCATGCTATTACCCAGGGTTGTTACAGTGACCATAAGTCATGCTTTGGTTCTGAAAGCCCCAAATGAATCCTTGGGCTGAGAAGGACAGACACCGGAGGCACATAGACGGAGGCTGGAGGCACAGTCACAGTGGCATGAAACTCAGAATTAGCAGTCGTGCTGTGGGCTGAGTAGGGCATTCACACTACTGTCTCCTTGTTCACTGTTTACCACAGCCCAGAAGGCAAAATCTGTTCTTACTCACTTTAAAGGTATTTTTAATTCTGTCTTTTATTACATTTTATTAGTGTGTGTGTATATGGTGTGTATGTACAGGAGCATACACATGCCACAGGGTGAGTATGGAGGCTAGAGGACACACACTGAACTAGGGTTATCAGGCTTGGTGTCAGGCACCGTTACCCACTAGGATGTCACCAGCCCTATGCTGAGGGGTCCAAAAGGCTATGGATGCAGAGTCATTAGGTACTGAGCCCCCGCTGTCCTCTAAAGCAGCTGCATTGCATTCAGAGGCAAGTCCCTGGAGATCATCACCACGGCACAGTTAGTCTCTATTATAATAACTTGTTAGTCTGTCCCCAGACCACCGACTCCCAGTGCCTATAAATTAAGAATAAGTTCTTGCTAGGAGTGGCCATACTGGCATAACAAGGTGTGCGAGAGATACTCATACACAGTGAAAACAAAGAATCCAAAAGTGAGTATAGGCAGGGAGGAGAGGGCGACCCACAGCCCAGAGCTGTCACTTATGTGCCCAGTACGTAATGGCTTCCCAGGAGCAATGCTTGGCCATCAAAGAGGGTTGTTCCTGTCTACTCTCACAACATTTCTGTGCAGATGCTTAGGGAAGTTCTAAAGTCAGAACAAGTATACACTTGCTTATACTTGTGTGGATTATATTATTTCTTAACAAATAAGACCTAACGGTATTTTAAACATTAATAATAGGTCATCTATACACAGAATTCAAAACAAGGAAAACCACATGGTAGTTCTGAAGGCTTAGGAGGAGAGCGGGGAGAATGTTCAGGGTACAAGTCGGAAGATTTGTTTACCTGTAGGAGGGACTTGCGTCTGGGAAGGGGCCTCTGGGTTAGGAGCACTTGCTGCTGTTGCAGAGAATCTGAGCTTGGTTTCTAGCACTCACATGGTGGTTCAGAACCACCTCACTCCAGTTCCATGGGATCCTAGGCCGCCTTTTGACCCTCATGGGCACCAGGCATGCATGTGATAAACACTTAAATGAAAACCACATGACTACTAAGAACACATTTGCTTAGGTATGTCCATGGATTTCACACGAGGGGGACAAGCCAGGCCTCCTCATCTTACAGGTGCTTTCCTGTGTTGCTGCCACTCATGAAGATCCGGGGAGCTGGGGTCCCCACCTGTCTCTGAGGGTCCAGCTCTCCTGGCCTCCACCCCATCTTTTTACTGTGCAAGCAGAAGAAGATGTTGCAGGCAGTGGGGAGTCAGTTTTGTGAGAGCGCCATGCCTTACCTGTCACAGTGTTCTGCAGCAACCTTAAGCTTCTTCTGGGACTCCATCTCCAGCTCTTTGACAGTGCTAAGCCAGGCCTTGAAAGTCTTCTTCTGCAGTAAGTAGACACAGAGCTTCCTGACTTCCTCCTCTACATCACTGACGTACTAGTGGGCGAAGACACGAGGAGAAGTGAGCAAGTGATATCAGGAGACACGTAGAGTAAGTTAAAAACAAATGAGAAAATGCCGAAACAGAGACATAAAAAGCCAAATAGTCAAGGATGCAAAGGGCTGAGTGAGAGAGAGAGAGAGAGTCCAACAAGGCAGCTGAGCCAATGATATCCTCTGTGACCCACTGTAACAGTATTCAGGAGCAGAGCTAAAGTCACCTAAGTACTGTGAGACAGAAACCCAAGGAGTATTAAGAAACAAACACTGAAGGACTAATTCCAACACACACACACACACACACACACACACACTCACACACACTCAGACACACACACACACTCAGACACACACACACCACACACACACACTCACACACACACCACACACACACACACTCAGACACACACACACACTCAGACACACACACACCACACACACACACACTCACACACACACCACACACACAAACACTCACACACACTCAGACACACACACCACACACACTCAGACACACATACACACTCACACACACACTCACACACACACACTCAGACACACACACACTCAGACACACACACTCAGACACACACACACTCACACACACTCACACACACTCAGACACACACACACACTCACACACACACACTCAGACACACACACACTCACACACACTCACTCAGACACACACTCAGACACACACACTCAGACACACACACACACACACTCAGACACACACACCACACACACACTCACACACACACCACACACACACACTCACACACTCAGACACACACCACACACACTCAGACACACATACACACTCACACACACTCAGACACACACCACACACACTCAGACACACATACACACTCACACACACACTCACACACACACACTCAGACACACACACACTCACACACACTCAGACACACACACTCAGACACACACACTCAGACACACACACTCACACACACTCAGACACACACACACTCACACACACACACTCAGACACACACACACTCACACACACTCACTCAGACACACACTCAGACACACACACTCAGACACACACACACACTCAGACACACACACACACATACCCACACACACACACACTCACTCAGACACACATACACACACACACTCACACACACACACACTCAGACACACACACACCACACACTCACACCCCCCCCACACACACTCACTCAGACACACACACTCAGACACACACACTCAGACACACACACACACTCAGACACACACACCACACACACCCACACACCCACACACACTCAGACATACACACACTCAGACACACACACTCATACACCACACACACATACACACACACTCACACACACTCAGACATACACACACTCAGACACACACACTCAGACACACACACACACACACTCAGACACACACACCACACACACACTCACACACACACCACACACACACACTCACACACTCAGACACACACCACACACACTCAGACACACATACACACTCACACACACTCAGACACACACCACACACACTCAGACACACATACACACTCACACACACACTCACACACACACACTCAGACACACACACACTCACACACACTCACTCAGACACACACACTCAGACACACACACTCAGACACACACACTCACACACACTCAGACACACACACACTCACACACACACACTCAGACACACACACACTCACACACACTCACTCAGACACACACTCAGACACACACACTCAGACACACACACACACTCAGACACACACACACACACATACCCACACACACACACACTCACTCAGACACACATACACACACACACTCACACACACACACACTCAGACACACACACACCACACACTCACACCCCCCCCACACACACTCACTCAGACACACACACTCAGACACACACACTCAGACACACACACACACTCAGACACACACACCACACACACCCACACACCCACACACACTCAGACATACACACACTCAGACACACACACTCATACACCACACACACATACACACACACTCACACACACTCAGACATACACACACTCAGACACACACACACACACACGCACGCACACACACGCACACACACACTGACATGTGCTAGAGACTTTATACTACTCAAGGTTGACAACAGTTCAAAGGAATGAACTGGATTCATGGCTCCAAGTTCTTGAAAAACCAAAGTAGGTGTGACATTATCAGGGCTATCCAGCCTGCCTTTT
Organism: Rattus norvegicus; assembly: GCF_021556685.1. Taxonomy (NCBI): domain Eukaryota; kingdom Metazoa; phylum Chordata; class Mammalia; order Rodentia; family Muridae; genus Rattus; species Rattus norvegicus. Next base: position 70,492,328 of record NC_141544.1, read on the forward strand.
TAAATGGAGAGATGAGCAGGGAGGTGTATTTATTTAGTTTTGATGTCCCGAGAGAAGGCCTCAGCTTCCCCAGTGCTGAGACCATAGGTATGTCTCATTACACGTGGCTCAAGGAGATGCGTGGAAAGGACTTTCCCGTGGCCTTACCTGGAGCCAGCCCCGGATGACTCTCCTACACAGTAGCTGGGAGTAAAACTGGTCAGCCTTGGCTGTCATCGTAGCCAGCCTTTCCTGGCTGTACTGGAGCCAGCTGAGCAGGCACTTTCTCTGTGAAGTCAAAGAGTGATGCTCTTCTGCTACCTGGAAGAGTTTTAATGAGAAGTAGAACTTGTTCCTTAGATTTTAAGTCACTTAAGGAAACAGACATAGCTAGGGAAATGATACAACATAGCAGGTCTAGACAGTCACTAGACACGAATAATCCTGAGTTGCCTATCATCTATGATCTAAAAGACCGAGGCTACCAGCCTCATTCTGTGAAGGTCCTAGACTAACAGCATGCATGGTCTCTCAGGGCTGACTCCCTGGAGGTTACACACTGGCTGGTAAGCAGCTTCCAAGCCTTCCCTTCAGGTCCACCAACCTTTGGACTGCGTGACTGGCAGCACTCAGTTCGCTCTGCTGGAACTTGGACAGCAATTCCATAACGGACCACTCTTTATTATGTCCTTAACCACTGTCTAACTGAGGAAATGCCAATACTTTCAATTAGTTTGTAGAATGAACTGTCACCAGGATTGAAATCTAGACATCATCAATAAACCACAAAACCACTGATACAAAAATAACATGATGAATATTTTAATGTCTTACCAATTTAAGTGGTTGAGAGTATCATCCAAAATAAATACAACTCAGGTTTTGTGTATGGAAGAGAAGGCTGTGTCCCTTCACCAGACAGGAGAAAAGACCTTCTCATTGCAGTCTTTTCTAGAACAGTAACACATTGCTCTAGGTCTCCTGTAACCACCCCTCACTGTGAACACGCTGCACCCCAGATCTCCTGCTAGTCACATTTACTGGCTAAAGCAGCAATCACATGGGGTTCTGTGACACAGAAGACTGCAGGCAAAGGCAGAGAGCCACTCCGTCTGTTTGAACCTCTCGATCATTCACTTGAATGTTCCATGTGCTGGACACATTTGTTAGGGGAACTTGAGACATCTCATTGGTGTTAGATTCCGAGGTTCACTGTGCTAGAGCAGACTGCTGCGCTCTATAATACCATTATGTACTCTGCAGTGTGATTTCACAGCACCACCCAATGGAGTACATGGAGCCTCATCTCCTCTTAGTGACCCTGAGTCTGGCCTTCTGGCTGCTCTGCTCAGTGAAATACTGTGCTGGGCGGTGTTAGATTATCAGCCTGGAGGACACTAGGCATGAACCCTCACCTCATAATGAGCAGCACTGTGAAACCGAGGCCTTGGGCTTTGGGCTGATCACCACTCAAAAGAATGCATCTGAATATGGCTTCAGGCCTGGGAAGAGACGTGACCTTGCCATGTGAGTGTATGTTTGTGCCCGTAGAGGCCAGAAGAAGTATTAGATTCCTTGGAGCCTGAAGAAACAGCCAGTTGACAGCCACTCAAAGGTACTAGGAAATGAACTCTGTTTCTCAGCAAGGACATCGAGTACTGAACCAATGAGCCTCCTCTCAGACCTGATGGCTATCTTGTAAGCCTCAAAGATCACTGTCTACTCGAAGGCTTTCTAAGACAGACACACACTGCCTTCTCTTAGCTGAGTCATCCAACTGCGTGTGTCACAACTGGACAGATCATGTCCCTCAGCAGAAGCTGCTTTGTCTAGACACTTTAGGCATAGAATGCGTGTCTTAAAATGTGAAGTGGGATAGTGTGTCTCATTGCACTGCCACCCCTTGGGAGTGTCCTTCACTCTATTCTGCAATCAACTTTACTGTGTTCTACTCAACACTGGATGGTTGATGGAGATCACAGGACCCGAGAGACAGGACTCCAGAGCACGGTGACGGACAGCAGTGGTTGACACAGGGCTTATGTAATTTGGCTGGCTATACCTGCTGGCTAATTGTTTGGTGGAAGGAACAACCCAAGCAGCTCTGGAACCAGCAACTCGGGCTGGGGAGCACAAGTGGCCTGCAGACTCCTGAGAGATGAGTACTGCATTATAATGCACTGGGATTCTGAGTTTGTCTATGGACTCTGTCATAGCAGAGATAAGCCATGCTTATTACTGTCTCTCTGTTAGAAACCAGGATAAAATTGAGTTACCTCTACTCCTCCTACAGTGGTGATCTCTAATAAAATTATTCTAGTTTCCAAAACCTGTTAAATTACAAGTATTTACATAATCCAATCTAGACTCTTACTTGAACCAGAGAAATATACACACTCAAGGTAGTTATCGTTCTGGCTTTCAAATCACTAAGTTCCCTTAAAGCCTGCCTGGGCATCCGTGCTGTCTGAGAAAGTCTACTTCCTAACTGGGGCAGACGCCATGATGGTGACATCACCTCAGTGTTTTGCTTGCTTTGCACTCTCAGTCTCTTCCAGGGCTCCAGGCCTCTTTTCCTTAGCAAGGTCTTTTCATAGTGACCTTTGGCTACTGCTTCCAACTCTTGACTCCTTTGAATTCTCTTCTGTTTCTCTAGTTCTTTCTGGGGGGAAAAAGAAGCAAAAATTCCATAATTAAAACACCCAAAGAAAAGAACAAAATTAGCATCTAACAGCTAAATAGTGTGCTGATTATTATAATACAACTCTGGAATATTTTTAAGGAACTGTGCTAAGAGGCCAGGGGATGTTGGTCACAAGCCTTACATCAATCTGATCTGTGTATTCTTAGGTTTATCCAGTGTTGCTTACAGAGATGAACTACTGCTTCCCTCATTGCTAAGAGGTCAAAACACCCAGTCAAGGGCAAGGTCAGGAAGCCTTTCCATTGCAGAGAACAGCGAGCCTGCACTAGAGTTATGATACAGCGCCTTGAATATAAATACTGATGGTCAAATGACAAGAAACTCCACTGACAGTCTAGAATATTCTTACCACTGAGTTATTTTTCTTTCCTAAGTGAACAGTAAGTCCAGGTAAGCTGAAGGTATTTATCACCACAGAGCAGTCTTCTGTCCTGAGCAGCAAGATTAACTGCCCCTGGTGGTTCCCTGAGAAAGAAGGCACCTTGTGCTTCTCACAGAAGAAAGACATGCACTCCTGAGTGGTGTGGCCAAGAAAAGATGATAGGAACTTAACAGTCTACCTTACAGATACCATTATCTAGTTCTGTCTTTTAATAAAAGCAATCTGTAATAAAGGTGGGAGAGAAAAGTCTACTGAGTGTAGTGAGTACAGCACGACCCAGCCTTGAAAGCAGATGAAGTCTGCCTTCACAGTGGTGGTCACCCACGGGGCAGAAATATAACAACATTCAAGCTCCTTCTGCAGTCTCTAATTTCATGTCATGAAAAGGGCAGTGGTGAAATGGTTGATTCTGCAAGTTACTTTGTGTGTCTCAGCCTTCTGAGAGATACACACACACACACACACACACACACACACACACACACGGGGGTGGGTGGGTGTGAGACTATTTCTAACAGGAAAGGGAGAGTGTTCTCATCTTCCAATGCAATTACCTATCTTTGTACAGTTTCTGAAAATGAAATGTCTACATTCTTTAGGGACTTGTATCAAAATAACCTTTATAATCTTTACTTCAGACACTTGAGAGCGTTCTTGAATGGGATGGCAGACAGGAAAACCATAGATAGGCATTTCTTCCTGAGTAGTAAAAGGAGGGTAAAGAAAAAGTGTGGAGACAGAACCGGGTTCTTTCCACATGCAGCACATTGTCCCTTCCTCAGAGGCAGCCTGCAGGAGAAGCCCTGGACTCACTCTAAAGAGCCTGCCTGCCCATATTCACAATTGACTTATTTCCCACTTCCTTGTACAGGAAGTGAGTGGCAGCTGTTGACATGACGTGTTGACATGGTGTGACTCTGTTTTGAAAAAGCATTTACACTGGGGATTTACACAGAGGTTTCAAAGAGCACATAGTTCCTTCAGGTACCGCAGGGAAACAAATAACCCTATTAAAAAATGGGGTTCAGAGCTAAACAAAGAATTCACAGCTGAGGAATGCCGAATGGCTGAGAAACACCTAAAGAAATGTTCAACATCTTTAGTCATAAGGGAAATGCAAATCAAAACAACCCTGAGATTTCACCTCACACCAGTGAGAATGGCTAAGATCAAAAACTCAGGTGACAGCAGATGCTGGCGAGGATGTGGAGAAAGAGGAACACTCCTCCATTGTTGGTGGGATTGCAGACTGGTACAACCATTCTGGAAATCAGTCTGGAGGTTCCTCAGAAAATTGGACTTTGAACTGCCTGAGGATCCAGCTATACCTCTCTTGGGCATATACCCAAAAGATGCCTCAACATATAAAAGAGACACGTGCTCCACTATGTTCATTGCAGCCTTATTTATAATAGCCAGAAACTGGAAAGAACCCAGATGCCCTTCAACAGAGGAATGGATACAGAAAATGTGGTACATCTACACAATGGAATATTACTCAGCTATCAAAAACAACGAGTTTATGAAATTCATAGGCAAATGGTTGGAACTGGAAAATATCATCCTGAGTGAGCTAACCCAATCATAGAAAGACATACATGGTATGCACTCATTGATAAGTGGCTATTAGCCCAAATGCTTGAATTACCCTAGATCCCTAGAACAAACGAAACTCAAGACGGATGATCAAAATATGAATGCTTCACTCCTTCTTTAAATGAGGAAAAAGAATACCCTTGTCAGGGAAGGGAGAGGCAAAGATTAAAACAGAGACTGAAGGAACACCCATTCAGAGCCTGTCCCACATGTGGCCCATACATATATAGCCACCCAATTAGACAAGATGGATGAAGCAAAGAAGTGCAGACTGACAGGAGCCGGATGTAGATCGCTCCTGAGAGACACAGCCAGAATACAGCAAATACAGAGGCGAATGCCAGCAGCAAACCACTGAACTGAGAATAGGACCCCCGTTGAAGGAATCAGAGAAAGAACTGGAAGAGCTTGAAGGGGCTCGAGACCCCATATGTACAACAATGCCAAGCAATCAGAGCTTCCAGGGACTAAGCCACTACCTAAATACTATACATGGACTGACCCTGGACTCTGACCCCATAGGTAGCAATGAATATCCTAGTAAGAGCACCAGTGGAAGGGGAAGCCCTGGGTCCTGCTAAGACTGAACCCACAGTGAACTAGACTATGGGGGGGAGGGCGGCAATGGGGGGAGGGTTGGGAGGGGAACACCCATAAGGAAGTGGAGGGGGGAGGGGGATGTTTGTCCGGAAACCGGGAAAGGGAAAAAAAAAAAAAGAAGAGAAAAAAAAAAAAGATTTTTTACTGCTAATATGCCTTTTCCTTTCTTAAAAACAAAATCCTGAGATCACACTGTATATTTTCAGAGTTAACTCACCCACAAAACAGTTATAAAAATCTCAAATTATACTTTCACCTGTTCCTGAAAATATGTTTTTTTTTTGTAGGAGAAAAAAAGAATTCTAAATCTATATTAAAATACTGAATTATTTTAATTCATTAAGAAAACAGCATCAAGACTATATAAAGAGAACAATAAAGCAAAAAGGTGCTGTCTTCATTTAGTGCAAACAGAATTTAGATTTATATTAGTGAGGTTCAAAGGTTGAAACAAACAAACAAAAAAAAGCTGGATATTTGAAGGAGGGGCTAGCTCAGCCCTAGGGTCACATGGCAGCTGCTAATTGGAAAACGTTAAAGAGGGAAGGGGGAAGGGCAGAGTGTTTGCCAGCTCTTTATTGTATGTAGCATTTGATTTTCACTGAAGGAAAAAAAAGGTGGTAGTGGTGAAGATTTGTGTAACTCTCAAAAGAGACTTAACAAAAATAAGTCATCCGGCAGCGAACTGAGCACAGCAACTGGCCAGCAAGGCGTCCATGGAAGAGGGAAGGAAGTGAGGGAAGGAGGGAGGGAGGGAGGGAGGGAGGGAGGGAAGGAGGGAGGGAGGGAGGGAGGGAGGGAGAGAGGAAAATTTAATTTTTTTAAAAATAAAAAAAATTTAAAAATTAAAAAAAATTGATATTAAATATGGCTTTCCCTTCTGATTTAATTATATTTTGCATTATTACAAATGATATATAAAACCAGTATTTCATCTAATGTTTATCTGTGTCAGCCACTATGTCTCGAAAGAAAGATTAGGGTTTAAAAGTATGTTAAGGGAAGTATATGGCACTCAACTCTATTTTAACACTAATTTCTCTGTTACTGCTGGATCATGGAAGTCAAAATGGGAACATGATAATAAATGCCAATTAAATAAAAGCAAATAAAACCAAAAGCAAAAAAATGTCTTTAATCCTTTGGACCCTGCGTCCCTCTACTCCTCACCCAGTCTCAACCCGCTGGAAAGTGGCCCCTTTCCTGAGCCACCACAGAGGGCACCTTGTTGAGATCATGAGCAGTGCCCGTTTCCAAATGAAAGAGTCACTGTCTGCTTCAGACCTGAGTGCAGGCACATCACACTATAAGTTCTCCTGGTTCTCCCAGATCCTCTCCTCTGAGAAAATATTCACGCGTCCTAGGCAGGTCACAGGGTTGATTCTAGTCATTCCAGATCCCCAAAACATTGGCATATTTGGAACTTCTAGATTCCATATTCCAGCCTTGATAGACAATTTTCTCTATACAGCTGTGTGTGTTTAACAGGCTATGTGACAGTTATGTATGTGTCCTGTAACGACGTTTGAACTAAGTGTTCAGAAAGGTTTTCACACCTTGCTTCCCACAGTATTCTCCCTGACTACTTTAGATGTTGAATGACTCTTTTTGCAAACTAACATAGATGGATTCTCAAGACAGGGATGCTATCTGTCTATATCACTGTTCAAACACCCAGAGCAGAGACTGGCACATAAGTAGATATTTCACAGGTGTTTACCCTCTAAGCTAATATGTTTACTAAACAGAGAGATGTCATTTTCTGTGATAAAAATTACCCTTTTCAATAACAGATTTCAATTTCGCAGTAGCTAAAAGTATATTTATAAGCTGGGTATAGTGGTGCCCACCTTAAATCCCAGCACATGGGAAGTAGAGGCGGACGGATCTCTGGAAGTTCAAGGCCAACCTGATCTACAAAGTGGGTTCCAGGTCATCTAAAACCCCCAACCTCTCCCCAAGCATATGTATATGCTACAGAGTAGCAGTGGGTGGTAGGAAACACATCCAGAGGAAAAATGGGACTTCATGGGAAGGTTTTTGTTTTTAGGTCAATGAGACCTGTCAATGGTCCTCTTATTTGCCACATTTGGTGTGCTTTTCTGTCAGGGTCACAGGGACATGAATCTGTAGCCAGCCCCCTACCCTGTACACTTTCTTCTGAATATGGAGGGCTGCTTTATCGTGGTCTTTCCCTGAAGACTTCCTTTGTCCTATAACGTTATATTTCACGTTGTCTTGATCAGCCTTTTGTCAACTTGACACTAGCTATAGTTATCTGGGAAGAAGCCTCCATCAGATTGTCTGTAGGCAAGTCAGTGGGGCATTGTCTTGATTAGATGTGGGAGGGAGGGCCCAGCTCCTTGTGGACAGTGCCACCCCAGGGCAGGTAGTCCTGGGTTCTATAAGAAAGCAGGGGGAGTGAGCCATGAGGAGCAAGCCAGTAGACAACAGGCCTCCCTTGTCTCTGCTTTAGTTCTTGCCTTGACTTCCCTAATAAAAGTCTGTGACACACAGTCAAATAACCTCCTCTCCAGGCTGCTTTTGGTCATGCTGTTCATCGCAGCAATAGAAAACCAAAGCAAGACACATGTCCTTCCCATGCAATAGGAAACCAAAGCAAGACACATGTCCTTCCCATGCAATAGGAAACCAAAGCAAGACACATGTCCTTCCCATGCAATAGGAAACCAAAGCAAGACACATGTCCTTCCCATGCAATAGGAAACCAAAGCAAGACACATGTCCTTCCCATGCAATAGGAAACCAAAGCAAGACACATGTCCTTCTCAAGCATGACTGGGTTTATATTTTGTATTCAGATAAATACATGCCATTGTCCCTGAGATAATCTGTTTTAACAATAGTGGTTTTATTCATCTTCCTAGAAAATATGGTACCTCTACTAAATAGTCTGCTGATAAACTCAGTGAGCAAAAACCTGCCAACTAGAAGTTAAACCAGATTTCCCTTAAAGACATCCAGCCACGTGAAACTGACAGAGAAAGTCCTAGCAGGCACTGACTGTGGATTGCCATTGAGTTTTGTTGTCCATAGGAATAATGTCACCGTGGCCTTGGAGGTTGTGTCTGGGTTCTCGATATGAAGTCTACAGGGAAGGCAGGAACTGCTCGTGCAGAATGTGATGCGTGCCTCAACAGCATGAAGACCACGTGACAAGCAGAGTGGGCAAGCACGCTGTGCACAGCATGTTTGCACAGGAGGAGAAGGAGACAACTGACAGGTACATTTAGAGATGCAATCACTCTCAAGGAAGGCTCAATCATTGCCAGGCAGCAAATGCACTGCTCTCGAAGTTAGAAGGTTACAGGCAAAATGGAAACTGGTCTCCGTGCAAAGGCTTTTTGTCTGTTCCTGTGGGCTGGCATTTTTAAAAAGGAAAGGTTTGTGAATTGGTATAGTAAGAGAAAACGTTCTCCTGGCCAGTAAGTGTTTTAAAATCATTTTTGGTTTGTTCAAGCATTTTGCTTCTAACAAGAAACGAGCCAGACCTGAGATCAGAACGAATGCCTTTTTGTGAATGTCTGAGACATGTAATCATCTTCCAAACTGGAAAGACAGGCACTGTCAGGGAGGCACAGGAGATTAGCTTACCTGAGACGGCAGAGAGTACAGACACTGAGCTGCTAAGGGAGGATGCTGGTGAAGTGCTTGGTGTGTGTGCTTGCTGGTACCAGTGCATCATGTGAGGAGATCAGGCTCATGAAGGTGGTTCCACTCTTCTGTAGGTTTCTCTTCTAGGAACCCCAATATGCTTTCACAAAGATGACAGGGAGACTAAGCAAGTTTCCTGATTGTCTGTCAAGGGGAGAGGAACAACAGCTCTAACTGCCCCAGCATTCTTCCTCCCAAGAATGAAGTTTCTCTGCTGTACCACCTGGGAATAGAGGGGGCCCACACTGCATAGCAAGGGAACTTTGAGAAGTCTGCCAGATGTGCTCTCTCCCCACCAACCAACTGCTGTAGGAAAGGGCTCGCAGTCACAGAGAAAGGGGGGAAGTGAGGTGCAGCAATACTTCAACTGCATAGCAGGAACAGAAACTCCAGAGGCAGAGCTGGGCACGCCCAAGACTGAAATTTAATCAGAGTAGAGGACGTTTCCCCTCACACCAACCATAGCACCTGCTTATAAACACTGCGTTATGGAACAGGAGGGAATGTAAAGGACATGGACTCTGGGGAGCAGCACAAGGTGAAGACCCAAAGCCCAGAGCACTGAAAAAGTGAAGTCTCTAGTGTCCATAGCAACAATAAAAGCCAATGATTGTAACCATAGCAACAATAAACATCAAACAAAGCCCGATTCCTGCCTAGATTAACACAAATCTCCACACTAAAACCCTACATGGTTAAATTTCTATTGCTCTAAGCAAATGACTGGCTTTCAACAATAACACACAATTGATAAGTCAAAAGGTAAGAATAAAGGCTAAAAAGATAAAATAATCATCAGAATAAGACAAACATGACAAAAATGCCGAAGCTATTAGAATTTTAGATAATGTAGGACAATATTAGAGAATTGAAGGAAAAGTGGAGAAAAGATGGACATCATTGAGTATCAGGTGACTGCAGTACACATGAAAACCAAAGTTCAAAAGGAAAGTGCTAGACATGAAAACCATGGGAACAGACAGGAAGGTCTTCAGTGCATGTATTAGTAGGTGAAAGAGCTGAAGAAAGAAGCAGGCAACTTGAAGTCCTAGAAACTGCAGAGGAGCAAGAGAGCCAAAGCTGGCACATCTGACAATCCACACTGGCATGACCGGGAACTGTGAAGGAGTGAAAAGAAGCGTCAGCTAAAATACCTGAACAGTGAGGAAAACATGTTTAAATTTTGTGATAAGACACAAAGCTGTATATTCAAGAAGCTTAAAACTATTAAGAAAGGCAAACAATGGAACAGACCAACCATATCTAGATAAATTGTATATTTAAGAGAGTTAAAATGAGACATAGTCTTCTTTAAGAAGGGAAAGGGAAGAAACTCTCCAACTGTTACAGACTAAGGTCCTTATGCTGAAACCCTGACTCTGTTAATAAATGGATCTATGTAAGAAGCGACAAGTGCCTAACCTGATAGGATAAGTGTCCTTGTAAAATATTCCAGAGCTTTCTACTCTCTCCCTCCTCATGGACCTGTACCAAAGAAAAGGTCCTGTAAGGGCATGTGGGACTGAGGCTGTCTGAGAGGAATAAAGCAGGTTATAAGCTGAGGGAATCTGCCAGCAGGAGCAGCATGGTTCAAGTTCTTCTGGAAGAATAATATATGACATAGATTAAGAATTAGATCTGTACAAGGAACACTAGAAATGAAGGCAAAATCCAACACCCCTATTATTACTACTACAGCAGCAGCTGTGAAAGTCAGTAACTTCAGCAGGACACCTAGTATTTATAGCATAATGCAAGCAAAGTAGGGCACACATGACAAGAGAAAACGGGAGGAGGAAGTGGGATGTGAGGATGCAAAGCTCTCAGTGACATGGAGATCCTACGATTTGAAGATGGATGGAGATTATTAGGCACTAGAAAACACTAAAAGTATTCTTAAAAGGAAAGCAAATGAGATCAGATGCTTACTAAAATCAGAGAAGACAGGAAGAGACAGACATGGAGGACAAGGACAACCAATAGGAGACAGCATAATTTAATTCAATTATGTCAGTGTCATTTTAATGTTAGGAGCAGAAAAATAACAAGAACTTTGGTAAGTGACAGGCTCCAGATTGGATACCTCTGGTGTGCTCTCTGTGCTGGTAAACGCCATGACCAACTTTCTTCCAGAAGGCAGCCTTCGTCTGACACCAACGCGAAACAAAGATGACACAAGAACAGAAAACACAGGCCAATATTCCTGAGGAATATCACTTTCTAAACCCTCCACAGAACAGTAGCAAGACAAGTTCAAGACTACATTAAAAATATCATCTACCACAGCCAGGTGAAACTGCTCCAGGAATGTAAGGACAGTCTCTACACAAGGCTAAGTTCAATCTATTACACATCAGTAAATGCAATACACCACTTTAGGATAATAATAATAATTCTATGATTATCTCAATAGATTAAAACATGAAACAAATTCAATATCCTTTCATAATAAAAATTCTCAGTGAATTGCATATATAAGGAATGCTCAAGGGTGACTACATATGATGAACCACAGGAATATCACAGCTAACAGCTTAAGGGTGCCCAGGTGAACTAAAAGTTCTGAAACAGATTTTGAGACAAAGCCCAAACTAGCCTTGAACTCATTATTAACAAGTCATATACACTGAATTGATGGAGCTAAAGTTCAAACTGTCAGAACATCCACAAGCAAACAAGATGGGATGTGGATACGAAATAAACTCTCTGGTCCAAGAACAGAGCTGGAGACATCAGTGTGAGTTCACTTTAATTGTATATGAGGGCGTGGTAATAATCAGATGTGTGTGCATGGCATGATATATGTGTATTATCTATCTCTGTCTACCAATGTTCTAGAATCAGGACTATCCCAGTAGTGACTTAGCACTCATTGCCTAGACTTACTTTTCCAGATACCATGTAGAATGAAGGAATCTTAAAAAAAGTGTCTGATTATAGGGCTTGGCAGTGAGACTATGAGATGAAAAACTCCAGAAAGCAAGGTGTTCAGTAAGTACAGGGGCACACCCAAGGGAACCAGGAGCCAGTCTCAAAGAGCCTCTAAGCCAGTCAAAACCACCATTTAAACAATGAAGTTAATAAGTGTTTTTTTTTATCATCCAAAGTATAAATAAATGAATATGCACGAGTCCATAGTTATAGAAAGGATGACTGAATAAATGGAGGGAGTGACCAACTTTATGTAGAGAATTTTAGTAGTCACTGTAGAGCTACCTTTACAGAGGGCATGGGGCTGCACTGCATCTTCCTCTGGCCTTGAAAGAGAGAACACTGGACTTAATAACTCACTTTCAGGGGATAAAGTGTGAAAAGGGAAAACTAGGGACTACAGTGACAGCTCTCATCAAGCACACATCAGGAGATGTGCCTCATCTGGGTCTCATGCACACTGCTGCCGTAGGCTTAGGATGACGGAGCGAGCATCACCACAAACTACCACTAACACAGGCAAATTGTTGGAGAAACACCAACCACGAAAGGAGGGAAATTTTGAAATATTCAGACAATTCATAACAAAAGAGAAAGACAGAAGCTGTCACAGTCCAGATCCAGAGGGCACTAAAGGTTCAGGACCGCTTCAGGATGTGGTGTCTCCAAGTAGATCTTGAATATTCATGGGAAAACAATGTGTGCAGCAATGTGTTCATGCTGACTTACAATGAGTGTTTCACGACGATACTGGAGAGCGTTTACTGAGGAAGATATGCAATACAATACGATCCTTACAAGTTTTCTGTAAATCTGTATAAACCCACAACAAAGATTTATAAAGAACACCATTGCATATATAAACTAGGCAGCCCTGGAGAATTCTGAAGATACTCTACTCGTGGTAGAGTCTAAAATGAAAAAGAAAATATCTATACCTACAGGTAGAGACAATGATCTATCTCTTAATAGAGAGGGAAGCTGACAGGGGAAAAGGCCCAAAGTAGACACTAAGGTGCTACTCTAGGAGTTAGGTAATTCTTAGTGTTGAGCTCAGAGATATGTGCTATCTTCTTGGTATTTCTCATTTATTTTACAGTGAACAGATATGAGAGACAGTTTGTTATAGTGTACATTTTTTTGAAATTATTTTGTTGATTTACAGTAGTATGACCTCAAATTGTTCCATATGTTATACCATGCTTTATTTTAAAAAAATGTAGACACACACACACACACACACACACACACACACACACACACACACCAAAGTATGTTGTGTCTCTTTTCTGGAGACTCATAATGTCTGGGAAGATGTCAAAAGTTTTGGGAAGTCACCTAATTAAGGAACTTTGTTTATCTTAAACAGCATTTTCTAAAACCATTTGACTACTGAATTTACACTTTCTCAAAACAACTTACTATTTCAGGAACTACTAGGACGACATGGAATCTAACACATGTTGGAGAAATGTGTTTTAGAATCTCTCACCAGTTTTTAAGGAAAGAAACAGCTGCTTTTAGAGATTTTGTATGTTGATTTAGCAAAGGATGAAAATGCTTCTACTGTCTCCAAAACCTAAGTGTACTTTGCCTCACATGACTTCTTGATTCCTTTAGTTCTGTGAAGCACCCAATAGTGAATACTACTGTATTTTCTCCAAATGTAACGACCTATCTTCTTGACTAGCATTTAATAACTTCTTCCCCAGCTTCTCTGAAATGTGTTTTCTTCTAACTGTCCATCATTCTATCCACCCATTCACCACCTTTACTGAGCGCATCCGATGCCCTAGGTATACAATCATGAGGAGAGAGATCATTAGCCATGGGCCTCAACAAAGGGGCGAGTGGCAAGGACTCTACTAACCATCTTCTTCAGCCTCTTTTCCTCTCGTTTTCTCTCCAGCTGGGCTTCCTTTTCTTCTGCATCCTTCTTTTGGCGTTCTTCCTCTTGGGACTTTAACTGTGCCTGAATGAAATCAGAAGACAGAAAACTCAACCTCCCTCTGAGTAGGAAAGGAGATCTTTGGTCCTGAGTCAGTAAAGTATCTACCAAATGCCTGTCCTCCTCCTGGATTATGTATGCATTTTGTGACAGGAGGGAAAGACTCAACCAGCATGCCCTGTAACTTAGGGGTCTCTCTGAAAGAACCTTCTCCTGCCCAGGACCTTCTCCTGTCCATGAATACAGCCACTCTACTTTCATGATAAAAATGACTATTTTTGGGGCTGGGGATTTAGCTCAGTGGTAGAGCGCTTACCTAGGAAGCGCAAGGCCTGGGTTCGGTCCCCAGCTCCGAAAAAAAGAACCAAAAAAAAAAAAAAAAAAGACTTTTCAGTTCTTACTTTCACTGATGAAATAGGAAGTCTGGTGTGAGGAAACTCAGCCCATCCCAAACAGAATTATTATTTTTCTCTTATAGATGCAAAATTTCCTTCTGACAGTCTAGGTCAAATGTTGGAAGATAAGAACTACTGTCCTTTGCAAAGTCATTGGATCAACATACAATCAATATACAATGTATTGATATACTGCATACTAATTGTGGTCACCTGTGAACTTTCCAATCTAGTAGCTGGCATTCACGTTTGAAACATTTCCCTTTTGCTCTGCTAATGATGCTGAGTAAGAATTTCTTATTTTAATTCAGAGGGGTAGGCCACGGCCTTTCTGAAGTTTCTGTAACTCTACCATCTCAGGAAGCATGGACACACAAGGTTCCAGGTTTTGAAATCTGAACAAAGTGCTTTTCTTGCCTCAGTTTGCATTCTGAATTTATTACCAATTTGTCTTCTTCTTGTTTTTTCTTCCTTTCTGCCAAGATCTGCCTACGTTCAGCTCGTTGAATTGCTCTCTCTTCCATGGCTAAAAAATAGTAACATAGTCCCAATATAAAAAAAAAATGAAGCACTCTGTAAAATAAATGTCTACATATAATAGTCACATTTAGAGTTACCATTAGAGTCTTCTTGTAAGTTGAACCTTCTGGCATCTGGAGTTTATTTAACTCAACAAACAGGTTAAAGATCTAACATCAGCAATGATGAACAATATATATGCTTATTTCATTTCTGTTTATATTTCTTTAGAACATATTTCTATTGGTTTAAATAAGACAATGCTCCTGGATGGTGGACTTTTAGTATATGAAACCCAGAAGCCAGAATTTTAATACATTGCTGATGAACACACACACACACACACACACACACACACACACACGGACACACACACATAGATACACACATACAGACACATACACATAGATACACACATATAGACACATACACACAGATACACATACACAGATACACACACAGATACACAGACACAGATACACAGACACACAGATACACAGACACACAGACACACACACATACAGACACATACACACACATGCAGATACACACACAGATACACACAGATACACACACAGATACACAGACACACACACACATACAGACACACACACAGACACACACACAGATACACAGACACACACACAGATACACACACACATGCGCACGCACACACACAATGTAACTACGGCTAACAAGCACTTGAAGAGTAGAAAAA